>NC_042962.1:52544210-52726082 GCF_901001165.1 Salmo trutta | reverse complement strand
TGAGAGTAATTACCGCAGAGGCTAACTTGACTGGCTTACGTGTTCTATTTACAGAGTCCGATCCCATCAACATCTGCAGCAGCATCGACACCAAGCTCAGCACCAGGAACTAGTGTAAGTCACCTTTTCTAAATCTTTCCATGACTCCATGATGTGCAAATAAATATACTGGAGCTAGGCATCAACATGGTCCGTGTCTTGTTGTCATAGTTGGTGTGTTTATAAGTAAGCTATAACTTCTACTGTAGTTTTCTCTGTATTATGGAGGCTTAGTTGATTGTATATGCAAAGCTTGAAGTCTAAGTTGAAGAAAAGCAGAGTTATTAGTAAGGAGGGGATGGTGTGGGTGACTGACTGGTGTCTGTTGGGGTGGGTATTGTGTGTGAAGGTTAGTATGCATGATCTATTGACACAGGGGGGATGGGTGGATATAGTACCTTGTTTGAGTGTGTATTGATGGGGACAAAGTAGTAAAATGTTGGCTAATCACTGACTAGTGTGTGTCCTACAAACTAATCCTGCTTCTGATGATGACCTTGACACCAGCTTCAGTAATACAGATCCTGTAGACCTACTGGATGAAAGTTTTCAGCCGGGGACAAGCTCAAGCTCAACATCATCTGACTCGGAAGAGGAAACGACTGCACAGGGCCGGCAAGAGCCAAAGTGTATAGTCTATTAGTCCAAGGTCATGGAGCTCATGAAGTTCTGCCAGACCAGCTGCCATTGCTCAACACAAGACGAGATTCACCAGCAGAAGAACCTTCAGGACCCTGCCTGGAACATTCAGCAAACACAAGATCCATATTTAGTTATGATGTTGTAGTATAATATAGAATGCCTTGTATGCTCACAACTGCATTGTGGTCTAGATATTGCTAGCTGTTGTACATACATCGAGAATACAAAACATTAAGAACACCTGCTCTTTCCATAACATAGACTGATCAGGTGAATCCAGGTAAATCTACTTCAATCAGTGTAGATGAAGGGGAGGTTCACAGGTCAAAGGCTAAAAAAGGATTGTTAAGCCTTGAGACAATTGAGACATGGATTGTGTATGTGTGCCATTCAGAGGCTGAATGGGAAAAACAAAAGATTTAAGTGCCTTTGAACGGGGTATGGTAGTAGGTGCCAGGCACACCGGTTTGTGTCAAGAACTACAATGAGTCAACATGGGCCAACATCCCTGTGGAACCCTTTCGACACCTTGTAGAGTCCATGAACCAATGAATTGAGGCTGTTCTGAGGGCAAAAGGCGGGGGTATAACTCAATATTAGGAGGGTGTCCCTAATGTTTGGAGTACTCAGTGTATGTATATAATGGTGTATTTGATCAAATATTCTATATTATATTGTTCACAAGTGTACTGACACGTGACTAATGGTCCCAGCTGCATCAGAAAACAATAAAGTGTTGACTTCAACTTCTGTATCAATTCATTGTGATATTCATGAAATGCATTTAGAAGTAACTAGCTACAATCTTACTGCTAAAACAAATGATGTAGGGAGTTGGTGTATCATTTCAACTTGGCAAGTTGGCAAGTAAACATGTTTCAATAAAACAGTAGATTAGTCTGTCAATGTAGCAAATAAGTAGACATACCGTAATTTCCGAACTATTAAGCGCACCTGAATATAAGCCGTACCCACTGAATTAAAAAAATACATATTATTTTGAACATAAATAAGCCGCACATGTCTATAAGCCGCAGGTGCCTACCGGTACATTGAAACAAATGAACTTTACACAGGCTTTAACGAAACACGGCTTGTAACAAAAATAAATAGGCTTTAACGAAACACGGCTTGTAACAAAAAAAATAAAAATAGCAGTAAGCTTTAGTTGTCTTTTTGCACTGAGTCAATTCCTCACGCTGCTGTTTCCAACGTCTTATCATCGACTCATCAAGACCAAGCTCCCGTGCAGCAGCTCTATTTCCTTTTCCAACAGCCAGATCAATCGCATTCAACTTGAAAGCTGCATCATATGCATTTCTCCGTGTCTTTGCCATGATGAGGGTGACAAAATGACTACCGTAATCAGAATGATGGGAAGTTTGAGAGCGCTCGATTTAATCTAAACAGTAAACCAAAAAGTTGTTTGACCTTAACCCGTTCGGCAATTTCATTGGTCTAATGAAAGCTTCATGCCGCCAAAAAACTGAGCACGTCACAGAATGTGTTTTTTTTTTAGAAAAAAAAATTGAAAGCGGGAAAAATCCATATATTAGCCGCGTCATTGTTTAAGCCGCGAGGTTCAAAGCTGGGAAAAAAGTTGCGGCTTATAGTCCGGAATTTACGGTAGACTGTATTAAGACAAAGTTGAATTGCTCTGGAGACCGAGGTGTGTTTACACAGTAGTATGCAGGAACAGTTATGGCAATGTATCACATATATATAGTAGAAGAAAAATATACTACTACGCCTATAATAAATACTGCAGTTCTACAAAGGCAATACTTGCATATGATGTGTTTGGTGGGTGAAATGAGGTGTTCGCAATCACTTTGATAAAAGGGGAGATTGTTGTTATGGACCTTTCACATCTTCTCGAGTCATCAACTTATTTGTAGCCAACATACTGTCCATCATGTGAGGGATAAATTGCTCAAATGGCCCCAACAACACACGCAGGCAAGGGGATTCAGTGCCTAGCTTCTCCCCACATAGAACAAACTCCAAAAATAATCTGTAGGCCACCAAACAGTATTGTCTGTAAGAGAATGACAAAAACGCTATAAGACTTTCATGAGCAATCGTTGTGTACTGTCTGTATTCCTACTGTAGCAGCACAATGCAGAATATCTCACAGTCACATGTTAGCTAGCTAACTACAAGTTATAGTTACTCAAAAACGAATATGAGTTATAAAGCCAAAGTCATTCCTTTACTCTTCTTCTTCATCATCATCAAAACATTTCTCCAGTTTTTCTCCTAATAAGATGCACTTAAGCTAGCTAGGCTAGCTAGCTAATGTTCGCTTGCTAGCTATAGCATTAGGCTACAGTACATTTTGGGTATAGCAAACAAAGCTAGCTAGCTCAACTTGGCTAGCTTGGCAAGTAAGCGCCGCTATGGCCGAATCAATCACAAAACTATACTGTACTGAACAACACTGCCTCGTGTGAAAAGAGAGCTTATATTGCCAGCTAGTTACTGACAGCAAAACAAATGACTTGTTTGTCATTTGCCTCCTGGTCTCACTGGTCTAGGGTGCCGCTGCCAGTTGATCTGGGAGGTTCCAGTGATGCGCCATCCCATCTGGTTTGCACTTAGTGGGACTCTCCATTGTTTTTCAACAAGATAATGACCCAAAACACACCTCCAGGCTGTGTAAGGGCTATTTGACCAAGAAGGAGAGTGATGGAGTGCTGCATCAGATGACCTGGACTCCACAATCACCCGACCTCAACCCAATTGAGATGGTTTGGGATGAGTTGGACCGCAGAGTGAAGGGAAAGCAGCCAACAAGTGCTCAGCATATGTGGGAACTCCTTCAAGACTGTTGGAAAAGCATTCCAGGTGAAGCTGATTGAGAGAATGCCAAGAGTGTGCAAAGCTGTCATCAAGCAAAGGGTGTCTACTTTGAAGAATCTCAAATATAAAATATATTTTGATTTGTTTAACACTTTTTTGGTTACTACATCATTCCATATGTGTTATTTCATAGTTTTGATGTATTCACGAATATTCTACAATGTAGAAAATAGTAAAAATAAAGAAAAACCCTGGAATGAGTAGGTGCGTCCAAACTTTTGACTGGTCTTTATATATATTTTTAAGAGAAATGCTATGGCGGTCGCAGTGCAATTTAGAAGTAGCCCAAATACCCGAGATATCCTGCAATGTCGTGGCCAATGGCTCTAATGAACAAGGACAACAATATCTACTCGCTACTAGCGTGATCGTGCAATTGGCGAAACACAAAGGCCACAATAATTGCTACAAAACTTGACTCACTTCATTTAAGATCAGACAGCAGGCTCAATCAATGATGTCATTGGCTGAACTCTCCCGGTGCAAAAATTCTAAATTATTGCTATGGTTCATAATTATGTCTGAAACACCTCATCACTCATAAGTATGTAGGGAGACTGGAAAAACACCCCACATATTGTTTAGCGGTGAAGTTTCCCTTTAAGGATTTGCAATTAGCCAATTAGCACAAGATGCTATATGCAACATTAGCAACCAAATGAAGAGCATAGATAGCGAGGAAATGTCAATGTTTTAGGTAGCAAAAACTGGAGTGCTATTACACTGTATTCCATCTTTGTGGACTGCTGAAAGGTACATTAACATGTTATCAATAGTATGAGCACATAGAACAGATCTAATTAGAATAATGACATCATTACTACTTAGTAATACTTTTAGTTTGGGATTCTTGGAAAAATATAGCTAAATATAACGGTGGCTACCTGGTACCAAATTAAAGTCTATGTTAATACCATCTGAAACAAAACTGTAAAGTAAATCAGTACTGAAATACTCATAGCAGTTAGCAGCTAATTTCTAGGATAATTTGGCGACCGGGACAAGGTGGTAAAACACCTTAATGAAGTGCTTATTAGCAGGGAATTAGTCTCCAATCCACTATGTAGCATATGATTAGACAGCAATTAGAGCCAACTGTTAGACTGCATGTGATCAATGATGGGAGTACGTAACAGAGTACAGACATGTCAATCACAGTCAGCTTCACACCTGGGTCAAACACATATTCCAAAAGTGGCCCTTTGAGACGGATATTTTAAAAATGAAATATGCATTTCTACAAGACTCAATGGTATCACATTATGAGATGCATTATGTTTGCCCAGTTCAATGGAACCAATGGAATAGTCCCAAATGGTCAAACCCTGAGCTGAATCAATGGCAGATAAGAACAATTTCAAGTTACACAAGCTAGTCAGGATTCGCCTTCATGGTATCAAATGTCAACACAAAGCAATGAAGGAATGAGTAGTTTGGGTTTCCGTAATGTAAGTAAGCCTCCAAATCCATTGTCCACTGAGATTTCCTCTTTCAGCAGAGAAAGCAGTGGCAACAGACAGACTACAGTTTCCTGTGGCCACAGTGAGAGCTTTTTCTCGTATGTTCTCCAGCAGGTGATATTTAAAGAAAAATGGCGAGACGAGTCAGTCGACAACGCTCCTCCAAAACACAGCCCAGCCGCGTCCAGAGGCTGGTTACAGATTCAATTAGCAGCAGCGAGACAAAAACCCCTGGTCCTTCTCCTCCCAGGCGGAGATGGGGGGCCACCCGCAAGACAGCCATGGGAACAAAGGGCCTCTCTGTCTGGCCCCTTGGCCCTACAAGAGCCCCCTCTTCTCGAGTGGCCCTGTTCCATCTGCACCCCTGCAGGGCTCACTCAACCACACACAACTCCCACACACACTGCTACCGCTAATTAGCACTCCCATTACCCGGCCAATTATTATTGCACTTGTGCTAATTAGAAATGATTTAAAGCATTTGTCAATTAGTCTTTTACATGCTCGCCTGGCTGGATGTGGGAGGCACATTAAATCAACTGGTTACAAGCAGAGAAGACGCGGGTGTGAGGCGACCTGTTAAGAATTTTGTGGCTGCCTGGGAGAGTGTGAAACGACTCCACATGGGGAGATTATTATACAGTAACATGCATGGGTGGAAGATGGTGTGGCTAAACCTTCACAGGTTCCATTCATTTCTTTCTTTTTAGTTTCCTGGTTGTCTAATTGAAGAAATGTCACGTTGTAACATATTTGAACGTTGGTAGTTTTCTGTTGTTGTTGTTTGTCCCATGAGGTGTCCTCATTTCTGTCCTATAGCTCTGTGCAGCAGGTGGCAGAGACCCCATGTGTCTAACTGCTGTGGTACCATCTACCCAGGCATCTTCCAGTCAACCAGCCAGCCTCCATCCATAGACAGGCACAACTCCTTTACTACAATCTCCGCCTTGCCACAGTACCACTGAACATCTTCTGCCACTGCCAGTCACTCGTCAATCACTTTTAGACGTACAGTGTCTGGGTCCATGCCTGCACCAGAAGGAGGGTGTGTAAAAGAGAGAGAGAAAAAAAGAAAGGGTAGAAACAAAGGAGGAGAGGAGTCTCCAGTAGTGAACGTTTTGTTTAGAGCGGCAGGGGTTTGTGTTAGGAAGGAAGAGGGAAGGAATGAGGAAGGAGAGAGAAGGTTGGCCCGAAGAGACGCATACCAATTAGCCTTCTGGAGGAAGAAGCACTCAGAAGCTAGGGCCTCAGTCACTATGGAAAACCCCTCTAATATCTCTCTCTCTCTTCTATCCGTTATATCTCTATATACTCTTCCTCTCTCTCTCTCTACTCTCTCTCTCTCTCTCTCTCTCTCTCTCTCTCATCTCTCTCTCCTCTCTCTCTCTCTCCTCTCTCTCTCTCTCTCTCTCTCTCTCTCTCTCTCTCCCTCTCTCATCTCATCTCTCTATCTCTCTCTCTCTCTCTCTCTCTCCTCTCTCTCTCTCTCTCTATCTCCTCTCTCTCTCTCTCTCTCTCTCTCTCTCTCTCTCTCTCTCTCCTCTCTCTCTCTCTCTCTCTCTCTCTCTCTCTCTCTCTCTCTCTCTCTATATATATATATATATATATATATATATATATATATATATATATCCAGTGGGGAAGTTTTAGGAGCCCGGCGCTGACATGCTTAATGACTGAAATGTAAATGTGTTACCGGGTTACCCAAAGCAAAACATTGTAGCCAGCACATAGTTCCCCTGTGTCTAAATGAGATGTTGTCAGTGGGAACGGGCTTGACGGAAGGACAGAGGGCCTCAGCTGCAAATTGGGGGGAAATAGTGTCCATACTGAACTCGCTAACAATGTTTTGCCAAACTCATCTGTTGTCCTGTCTCACTGGTCACCTAGATGAGCAGTCCTGAATGATGCTGATGGATCTAACAAGACTCAGTCTATTGTCTAAACAGATAGGAGGGTGAGACCAGAGAGCTGCCTTGTTAACGCAAACATCTCCCATCTCTTATTGATTTCATTAGGATGCCGCAGGAGAGCTGATTGCATTCTGTCGGGACTCAAATGAGCCTCTCTCCTCTTCAAGCTCTCTCTCTCTCGATCTCTCTTTCTCTTCCACACTCAATTTTTCTCTCTCTCCCTCTCATTTTACTCTCGCTCTCTACCCCTCTTTCCCTTGCTCTCTCTCTCGCTCTCTCGAGGGACTGAGCTGTGTCTCAGAGTGTGGCCCCTCCGGGGGACTGAGCTGTGTCTCAGAGTGTGGCCCCTCTGGCGGGATCTGTTTTAATCAGTTTAATTAATTTCCAATCATAGGAAGGTAAACTAATCAGGGGGTGCATTAAACACTGACATCTCCGTTGAAGACCCTGCTGAGACACTGAGCTAGAGACAGGAGTACTGTCTTGGGTTTACACTACTGTAGGGAACACTTTGGTTTACACTACTGTAGGGAACACTTTGGTTTACACTCCTGTAGGGAACACTTTGGTTTACACTACTGTAGGGAACACTTTGGTTTACACTACTGTAGGGAACACTTTGGTTACACTACTGTAGGGAATGCTTGGATTTACAGTACTGTAGGGAACACTTTGGTTTACACTACTGTAGGGAATGCTTGGATTTACAGTACTGTAGGGAACACTTTGGTTTACACTACTGTAGGGAATGCTTGGATTTACAGTACTGTAGGGAACACTTTGGTTTACACTACTGTAGGGAACGCTTGGGTTTACAGTACTGTAGGGAATGCTTGGGTTTACAGTACTGTAGGGAACACTTTGGTTTACACTACTGTAGGGAACACTTTGGTTTACACTACTGTAGGGAACACTTTGGTTTACACTACTGTAGGGAATGCTTGGATTTACAGTACTGTAGGGAACACTTTGGTTTACACTACTGTAGGGAATGCTTGGATTTACAGTACTGTAGGGAACACTTTGGTTTACACTACTGTAGGGAATGCTTGCATTTACAGTACTGTAGGGAACACTTTGGTTTACACTACTGTAGGG
Organism: Salmo trutta; assembly: GCF_901001165.1. NCBI lineage: Eukaryota > Metazoa > Chordata > Actinopteri > Salmoniformes > Salmonidae > Salmo > Salmo trutta. The sequence goes on along the minus strand of NC_042962.1, from coordinate 52,718,068 downwards.
AATGCTTGGATTTACAGTACTGTAGGGAATGCTTGGGTTTACAGTACTGTAGGGAACACTTTGGTTTACACTACTGTAGGGAATGCTTGGGTTTACAGTACTGTAGGGAATGCTTGGGTTTACAGTACTGTAGGGAATGCTTGGGTTTACAGTACTGTAGGGAACACTTTGGTTTACAGTACTGTAGGGAACACTTTGGTTTACAGTACTGTAGGGAATGCTTTGGTTTACAGTACTGTAGGGAACACTTTAGTTTACACTACTGTAGGGAGCGACTACGGTAGGGAATGCTTTGATTTGCAGTAGGCTACTGAAGGGAGAGAGAAGGCTACTGTAGGGAACAGTTACAGTGGGTTTTGACTAGAGGCGGTGCCTCCTCTTGACAACGTTCCTCTCCAACGCATCGCTCCACTTTAAATTTTCATAAAGGAGAGCAGAGCTCAACTTGTTCTATCCCTCCGCTAGCAGGGTTCTTGCCGCTCGCCTTCCCACAATCCCCCGCACATTTCTCTGCGTGCCCTCGTTGAAAATGAATGGAGGCGGAACTTTTCCTGACGAATTGGTTGTTTGTGAAAACCCACTGAACGCTTTGCTTTACAGACCTATTTCCCCTGGTACACACAGAGAAACTGTGGTAAAGAGTGGCTGATTTTTGTTCCTATTCAAAGATTTCCACAATTCCACAATTGTACAAAGCATCAAATTGCTACCTAGCACCAAAGGGTACACAGCGGTGCTTGTTTCAATGAATTCCAAAGAAACCAAAAAGGTATTGTATACCTACTGGATCATTTGAAATGGTAAATTGTCTATATGATTATCATGTGATAAAATACTGGACCATTCTCTAATAAACTATCAAGAGAAGGACAATCACCTTTATGATTCGTTTAGTATGTCACCACCAAAGGTAAACACTTAGTATTTCTCAAACTGGAGAAAAAGAGGAAGAAAGAAGGGAGGAGGAGGGAGAGAGAAAAAGGGATGAAAGAAATTACCATGCTGAGGCGAGTTTAAAAAAGACATGAAATTGTGAGCAGCGGGGTGGGGAGAAGATGGCATGTTTGGCGCCCGGGCGATGTGTGGGGTGGCTCGTAATTCAAGGTCTTCACATGCAAACGCTCGGTAAACAAACCCGCAGGAGTAGGTAAACAAACTACACCAATACAAAGACTCTCAGAGCCCGGGAGTACCACATGCAGTGTGTGTGAATACAGTGCATAACATACTGTGTACATTATGGTTGGAAAGGTTCCTGGCGACATCTGCCATTACGCCCAGCCCAAACAGTGCAACTCTATATGTCACCTGGTAACTAAAATGGAAGGACTCTGTTGGTAGTAACTGCAGGTAAGGTAAGTTACCAGGTAAAGCACATAAGTGTACCATGTAGTAAGGATGAACAAGTCCCTTTTCATATCATTAAAATGTATTGTACTCCCTGACGAAGGCCATGCTGACGAAACGCGTCAGAGTTTTAAAGTCTTTGTTCCATTGAACATGCCTCACAAATAAAAGGTATTTGAATTCTGTGACGAGTGCCTTGGTCCTCCTTGCTTTTTAAAGACTAATTAACCCCTTTAACCAAAGAGCACCTTCTATCGACAGAGACCTACTAGTGTGTACCCTAACACTGCTTCCCTTCCTTTATTTGTTCTACATGTACTAAGGATGTATTTAGATGTACAGTAATTGTTGTTGTGTTCCCGAATAATGTCTTCGATGGTAAATTGTCCACTGAGGGGGATAGAAAAGTCATCCTGTGTTGAATTGTGATGCTTAAGGACTGTTGTCCATCAGACATTCCTGTAACAAGGACTCTTCCTGAAACATCTTAATGTAACCTTCAGTCTCATACCGTAGGCCAGGGTTCCTCAACTTGCGGCCGTGGGTGATTTTATTTGACCCCCATTTTTTATACATATTTTTTTATTGTTGGGCATAAAAAGGCTGTAAAAACACCAGCAAATCAGTTCCAGGTAGCCTAGTGGTAGCCTAGTGGTTAGAGCGCTGGGTCAGTAACCAGCAGGTAGCCTAGTGGTTAGAGTGCTGGGCCAGTAACTAGCAGGTAGCCTAGTGGTAGCCTAGTGGTTAGAGCGCTGGGCCAGTAACCAGCAGGTAGCCTAGTGGTTAGAGCGCTGGGCCAGTAACCAGAAGGTAGCCTAGTGGTAGCCTAGTGGTTAGAGCGCTGGGCCAGTAACTAGCAGGTAGCCTAGTGGTAGCCTAGTGGTTAGAGCGCTGGGCCAGTAACCAGCAGGTAGCCTAGTGGTTAGAGCGCTGGGCCAGTAACCATGTGTAGCCTAGTGGTAGCCTAGTGGTTAGAGCGCTGGGCCAGTAACCAGCAGGTAGCCTAGTGGTTAGAGCGCTGGGCCAGTAACCATGTGTAGCCTAGTGGTAGCCTAGTGATTAGAGCGCTGGGCCAGTAACCAGCAGGTAGCCTAGTGGTTAGAGTGCTGGGCCAGTAACTAGCAGGTAGCCTAGTGGTAGCCTAGTGGTTAGAGCGCTGGGCCAGTAACCAGCAGGTAGCCTAGTGGTAGCCTAGTGGTTAGAGTGCTGGACCAGTAACCTGCAGGTAGCCTAGTGGTAGCCTAGTGGTTAGAGCGCTGGGTCAGTAACCAGCAGGTAGCCTAGTGGTTAGAGCGCTGGGTCAGTAACCAGCAGGTAGCCTAGTGGTTAGAGCGCTGGGCCAGTAACCAGCAGGTAGCCTAGTGGTAGCCTAGTGGTTAGAGTGCTGGACCAGTAACCTGCAGGTAGCCTAGTGGTAGCCTAGTGGTTAGAGCGCTGGGTCAGTAACCAGCAGGTAGCCTAGTGGTTAGAGTGCTGGGCCAGTAACTAGCAGGTAGCCTAGTGGTAGCCTAGTGGTTAGAGCGCTGGGCCAGTAACCAGCAGGTAGCCTAGTGGTTAGAGCGCTGGGCCAGTAACCAGCAGGTAGCCTAGTGGTAGCCTAGTGGTTAGAGTGCTGGACCAGTAACCTGCAGGTAGCCTAGTGGTAGCCTAGTGGTTAGAGCGCTGGGTCAGTAACCAGCAGGTAGCCTAGTGGTTAGAGCGCTGGGTCAGTAACCAGCAGGTAGCCTAGTGGTTAGAGCGCTGGGCCAGTAACCAGCAGGTAGCCTAATGGTTAGAACGTTGGGCCAGTAACTAGCAGGTAGCCTAGTGGTTAGAGCGCTGGGCCAGTAACCAGCAGGTAGCCTAGTGGTTAGAGCGCTGGGCCAGTAACCAGAAGGTAGCCTAGTGGTTAGAGCGCTGGGCCAGCAGGTAGCCTAGTGGTTAGAGTGCTGGGCCAGTAACCAGCAGGTAGCCTAGTGGTAGCCTAGTGGTTAGAGCGCTGGGCCAGTAACCAGCAGGTAGCCTAGTGGTAGCCTAGTGATTAGAGCGCTGGGCCAGTAACCAGCAGGTAGCCTAGTGGTTAGAGCGCTGGGCCAGTAACCAGAAGGTAGCCTAGTGGTAGCCTAGTGGTTAGAGTGTTTGGCCAGTAACTGAAAGGTTGCTGGATCAAATCCCTGAGCTGACAAGGTACAAAAAAAAGAAATTGGGGGAAATTTGTTCCAAAGTATTCCCTCACATAATAGAGAGAAATGTGAATGTAAGCAATGTTTACATTTGACCGCCGCTGATCGGTTTGGGTTTCTCGCGGTCAATTTGTAATGATGTTCTGGCCCCCTGACCATCCACTCAAGAAAGAAATCAGCACTAGGCTGAACCTAGTTGATGATCCCTGCTGTAGGCCTTCATACAGAGAGCAGTTTTTTAAATAATATCTTACTCAAGGCTTTCTTCGAATCAGCTCAAACTGAACTTAAAAAAAAATACACAATATGCACAACCCACGCATGTCTGACTTAAAGTCAGAGTGATAAACTTCCTTCTCAAAGTATCAACAGCAATTTTCAGATGGCTGTCTGAGTTTCTAGGTATCTAGCTTTCAATGACCTTCAATTATAGTTCACACCTTTTCTTACAGACAACATTGAAATTGTTTTCTGAGTACTGAAAGGCACTGACAGTCAATCAACTGAAGGACAAACTCTAAGAGCTCTCCTATCCAAGTCAACTCCTACAGTATATTCATCTTATCATCGCCTACCGCCAACAAGATGATAAGAAAAGATACATGCATTAAAAACACAATAAATTAAATGTTACCACAGTAATCCCACCAATCAATTACCTCACTCCTTGGGGGCATGACAGCAGAACGATAAGAAAAGATTTGAGATTTATGACAATAAGAAGGGCATCAATTCTCTTTCTGATCACCGAAGCAACGGCAGAAGGCAAAAATGAGTGGCTTCTTATATTTCAAGCATCCAGCCACTTCAAGTCATTCCAAAGGAGACGCCAGTGGGGAGGTTCTTGGTTTAGGAAGGGGATTATCAGGTTTAATCTCTCGGCAACTAAGCAGATAAATCTAAAGCATCTTCCACGGCGCGCGCACACACACACACACACACACACACACACACACACACACACACACACACACACACACACACACACACACACACACACACACACACACACACACACACACACACACACACACACACACACTATATTTAGCAGGCTGTGCCCCCCTCTCCTCATCCCACTCGGCCACAACTCCCCGTGTTTGCCTGCAGAGTAAGCCAATCGGGGGGATAATAAAGCCATGGAGAAGAGGAGAGAGGAGAGAGGAGGAGAGCATCTCCTCAGGGCTGTAGAGGGATTAGTCCTCTCATCTCCCCCCGGATCAGCCACTTTACTCGCCGATGTTTGCTCTGATATTGACTACGCCACGTCCTGATCCCATTACACGCCAATAAACAGCGGCTCCCAGGCCGGGGACTGAGCCTGAGAGAGCAGGGGGATTACTGGTACAGCTATAGAGCTATAGCTTCTCTCTCTGTCCCTCTCACTATCGCTCCCTCTCTCTCTCTCTTCCAGTCTCTCTCCATCCCTCTGGGCTGTAGGAGAGCTTGGCTCTGGCTCAGGAATCAGGAATCCAACCCAAGCCATCTAATCATCCACACAGAGATAGAACCCCCCGAGGAGAGGGGCTGCCCACCACCGCCTTAAAGCATGACTGCCTACCCACTGCCCTGACCTGAGAGGGCCTACACACACACACACACACACACGTATGCGCACGCACACACACACACAAAAATGACAATAGCGTATAGATTTGTTTGTTCAACTTTCATCAACTTCTTGATTTGAGCTACTTCGGTTCAGTGAGCCCACACACACAGTGAACTGATTATTCTGTGAATATGATTATTAATTGAAAATTTAAACCAATTAAAATCAGAATATGAAATTAATAATGCAAACTATAAAAAAAATATATATACTATGGTAATGGATAGCTTTATGCTACATTTTGATATCAGAGTGAATGGCATTTCTCTGCACACATTAATTCATTAGGCATTTCTTATAGTGTTGTATTTGAAATAATTCATGGTTGTCTGAGTTATGGTCTTCAAACGAATGTGGAGACAATAGTACTTTTTCTCCTCCTAGTTGTGAGTTCAGATAAGCTTGGGAGGCGCATTACAAAGACAGTCCTACAGTGAATAGTGAAGAAGAGTGCTAGATATTACTGTCACGATAAAAACTCTGTGTGTAAATATATAGCTTCTAGGAAGCCACTCTTTCTAGCTTCTTAACTTCTTAAAAAGGACCAAAAGGAATCTGATACATAACTCACTAGGCGACTGTTGCTTGACTGGACACTAAGTCAACTGGGACTTACAGTGTATTGCAGACCTGGGTCAAACACATACATGTCAAATACTTTCAAATACTTGGGCTGTAATTGGTTTATTTTTCCACAATTAAATAAATGGAACAGCCCCAAAATTGCTGAGCTGAGGATAAATCAAGTGCATATGTTGACCAAGATCTTAGATGCTGCCTAACAATGAGTATTCTGTATATAGTAATGTCAATGTGCCGTAAAAAACACTTTACCAGGCTCTCCAGACTGGCCTTGTCAACCAGACAATTAACTACCAAGGCATATGAATTGAACATTGCGTCACTATGGGTCCTGGTCAAAAGTAGTGTGCTATATAGGGAATAGGATGTGGTTCGGGAAGAAACATAGACTTGTTCCTCTCACGGTACACAGTAATATGAGATCCAGCTACACTGACTGACTGTCACGTCATCCTCGCTCTACAAACACACACAGACGCCCTACACTGTTTGAACAGTTAATACAGACAGTAGAAAACCATTCAAAAGCTCAGTAGACTCAGTAGACTCTCAAAGTAGAGATGATTGATTCAGGTATGTGTCCCAGAGTAGTTATTAGAAAATTGGCACATTAAAGTGGCAGTATCTTTACTGCGCTGCCGAGCCGTGCTTCCATCTGATTAATAGCCTACCTGTTACTGTCAAAGTGAGACAGTACATGAGTATGGATTTCAGAACTTTCGTACCGAACGAGAGCTGGAGCACAAAAGGAAGAAGCTCCACTTCTCTGAAGGAGACAGATGTGTGGGATACGAGAGTTGACAAGGTTGGCATGAGAGACGTTTGTTGTTCAAAATGGAGGCTCGGTGTAGCATACCACTCAGTAAAGACACAGCCAGTCCAATATAATTGGGCTTCAACGATTGTCAGAAAACTGTCTTCTTGAAACCAATTGGTGCTGCAGTGTGCATTTAGCGTTTAATTCCCCCTCCTCCCCTTTTCCCCTCCCTCCCTCCTTTCTTTTTCTTTCATTCTTTCCTTCAGAAAATCAAAAACCCTGACATGCAAATGGACCCCATTAAATCCTATTAGTGGGCCTGTCACATGCAGAAGAACCGGGCTAGTATTAGCGTTGTGCTAGTTATCGTTAGCACTAGTTTTGTTTCTATCCAGATTAGATACTGTAACTGTAGAGGGATAAAGCAGCCCATCTCTGAGGTAAACAGCACCCAGATCATGTTGGGGACCGACAAATCCAGGGAGGGATTCCAGGGTTCGCCATCCACATTGTTGCTGGATTTGTCAGTCAATTTGATGCTAAATGGAAACTGAGAAAAGCGCCGTTGGAGAAATAACGTGAACGCTAACCCTTGCATAATGAGTAGTTGTTGTTGTTTCTTCCCCCAGCAGAATGTCAGTTCCACAACCTTTAAATTACCTGGACCAGTTATTGGTTTTGTTCCGTTCTATTAATTGCAGGAAAATAGTACTCAATATGTTCATGAGGCTGGGGCAGTATTTAGGCCTACTACTGTATAAAGTGATCTCCTATTTTGTCCATAACAGGTACCAACACAGTTAAACATGTGCGATATCGAAGCCACACACAAACACAGAGCTCCCAAAGAGTGAATGGGGTTTCCCTAGTGTCACCCAGGGCCAGGCTTTTGTCACCATTGTCACCAACGTTTGAAAAGAACAGTTCTGCAGCCAGGCTGCTCTGGTCACCACTCCCTCTGGGCTGTAGCCATGGACACACAGGATCCCAATGACTCACTAACTTGTAGCGTTGCCCTCTAAATAATGGTCTCATTTACTACATTATTTTCACACGTATGGGGATATCAATATGGATATTATTAATGTTTTTATGGACATTATGCAAATGTAGTTTGCAGCACTTATAGGTGTGCACTAATTTGTATCTCAACCAGGGTTCAGGTCAATTCCAATTTAATTTGAAATGTAAAAAAATTATTCACTCATGAAGTGGAGAATTAAATTTGAATTTAAAAGTTTTCAAGTTATGGAATTGCAATTAGACTGTTTGGACTGTTTGAATTGGAAATTCATTGGAATTGTAAAAAAAATTAAATTGAATTGGAATTCAATATTTGTACATTTGGAATGAATGCAGTTAATATAAAATGTACTGCAGGATTTGTTTTAAATCATTTGAACTTTTTACATTTCCAGTATAACTACAGATGTAGGATCTTCATTTGACAGTTTGCTACAGCAGAAAAATAATCCTGCAGCAACTGGAAATGTGAATGATTATGTGGATTATAATTAATGGAAATTTTTTGGGTTGATGCATTTTCCATTAGGGAAAATCAAGTCTAACATTTTAAAGTGGAAATTACAAACTTTAGAAGCATTTTTAAACATAGAATACACCACAACTTTGCATTTCCTGCTATGCAGGAAAATCCTCAGCAACAAAAGACTGATCAAATTAAGATCCTACATCTGTAGGCTGTTTGAACATTGGCATGATCAGCCTGAAAGCCTGAGGGAATTTAATTTTAATTTGTGGAATTATTGGGGATACAATTGAATTGGGAATTCAATTCTTGGAATTTACCTAACATTGGAATTTAGAGGAATTGAATTATCCCTGAATTCAAAGACTGCCCTGAAATTGGAATTGAATTAAATGGAATTTACAGGGAAATAGAAATGAATGAGAATTACATTTGTGGAATTAACCCCAACCCTGCTCTCAACTCTTCTTCCACTTCCCAATTCTCCTCTGTTCTTCTCCTTCCCATTCCTCCTCTATACTCATCCTCTCTGCTCCTCCCTAATTAATCAATGGGAGGCCAAGGAGTCACTGTCTATTTTCCAACATTGACTCTGATTTCCTTCCTGTCTGTCTGTCTGTCTGTCTGTCTGTCTGTCTGTCTGTCTGTCTGTCTGTCTGTCTGTCTGTCTGTCTGTCTGTCTGTCTGTCTGTCTGTCTGTCTGTCTGAATCCCTATCTGACTGTCTGTCTGTCTCTTCTCCACACCGGAACAAGCTTTCCCTGGTCCGGTTCCCAGTCTTCCCTTAGTGTGAATCCAACAACGCTGTCACCCTAGGCAACGATTAGGATGATCAAATCCCCCCCCCCCTTAAAACCATAATCACAGAAACCTCTCCTCCTTCCTCTCATCCAACACTTTTATAAACATTTCTGATGATATGACTATTTCTTTTTCATCCTCCGCCTCCCTCCTTTTAATTCCTCCTCTCTTTTTTCTCCTGATTCCGAAAGAGTTAAGACTTTATGGAAGCCGTTCAAATTCTCCTCTTGCTGTTCCTTAATTCTCTCTGGGCGCAGAAGCAAGCAGAATACTAATACTTGGCAGACAGAGAGAGTGAGGGATCATGCTGATGAGAGAGAAAGAGAGAGAGAGAGAGAGAGAAACAGTGAAATGATGGGGAGAAACTATGTGCATTATAACCACACGGCTCTGTTTTGAAGTGATAGCTAGAAAGACTGGCTAAGGTCCTTGAGATTCTCTCTCACTCTCCATAGTCTTCATTTTGTATAAGGAAAAGGCAGTAGGGTACCTGTATGGTCCCTACCCTACCGTTCAAAAGTTTGGGGTCACTTAGACCTTGTCCTTGTTTTTGAAAGAAAAGCAAATTTTTTGTCCATTAAAATAACATCAAATTGATTAGAAATACTGTGTAGACATTGTTAGTGTTGTAAATGACTATTGTAGCTGGAAACGGCTGATTTTGAATGGAATATCTACATAGGCGTACAGAGGCCCATTATCAGCAACCATCACTCCTGTGTTCCAATGGCACGTAGTGTTAACAGGAATACCTATGTAAGAATGCTGTTCATTGACTACAGCTCAGCATTTAACACCATAGAACCCTCCAAACTCGTCATTAAGCTCGAGACCCTTGGTCTCGACCCCGCCCTGTGCAACTGGGTCCTGGACTTTCTGACGGGACGCCCCAAGGTGGTGAAGGTAGGAAACAACATCTCTTCCCGGCTGATCCTCAACACTGGGGCCCCACAAGGGTGTGTTCTCAGCTCTCTCCTGTGCTCCCTGTTCACCCATGACTGCGTGGCCATGCACACCTCCAACTCAATCATCAAGTTTGCACACTACAGTTGTAGGCCTGATTTCCAACCAATCACGGACAAACTGAAATGGTCCACCCACACAGACAGCGTGGTGAAGAAGGCGCAACAGCGCCTCTTCAATCTCAGGAATCTGAAGAAATTTGGCTTGTCATATAAAACACTCACAAACTTTTACAGATGCACAATCGAGAGCATCCTGTCAGGCTGTATCACCGCCTGGTACGGCAATTGCACCGCCCCCAACCGCAAGGCTCTCCAGAGGGTAGTGCGGTCTGCTTAACGAGCCACAACGAGCCACTGCCTGTTCACCCCGCAATCATCCAGAAGGCGAGGTCAGTACAGGTGCATCAAAGCTGGGACCGAGAGACTGAAAGACAGCTTCTATCTCAAGGCCATCAGACTGTTAAACAGCCATCACTAACATAGAGAGGCTGCTGCCAACATACAGACTCGCCGACTGCAAGCCAGGCCTAATAGCCCAACATCAGTGCCCGACCTCAATGCTCTTGTGGCTGAATGGAATCAAGTCCCTGCCGCAATTTTCCATCATCTAGTGGAAAGCCTTCCCAGTAGAGTGGAGGCTGGTATAGTAGCAATGGGGGGACCAACTCTATATTAATGCCCATGATTTTGGAATGAGATGTTCGATGAGCAGGTGTCCACATACCTTTGGTCACGTAGTGTATATCTTTATTTAACCAGGCAAGTCAATTAAAAACAAATTCTTACTTACAATGACGGTCTAGCAAGAGGCTGGGATATGTTGAATCATATTTGTGTGTGTGTGTGTGTGAGAGTGTGAGCGTGCGTCTTGTTGGTTATGCGTGTCCAGTCTAAGGTCAAGCCATACATGATCTGCCATGCTCAATAGCATCCCCAGCAAGCACTGCCACTACAGCCAACAAACAATACCCACCGTAACCCACCATGCACGGCAAAGCAGCTTGAAAAAGTTCATTCGCAGAACATGTCTTTTTTTAATCTTCACTCTCAAACCTCATTAACGTAGATTGTCAGGTAGATGTAGCGCTGGGCTTTTTGATTGGAAAGTCCAGTCAGATATGCCCACTCTGTGAGATTGCTATTTAATTGCCATTGTGAGGCTGAGGCTATGAGGAATATCAGGACTCTACGGCTGGGTGACACTGTCACACCTGAAAAGGGGTTCACTCATCACAGAGTTAACAGAATTTGTTTTCTCCCTGTAGTAAACGTTATTAGTTCAGTAATCTGGCTGTTGGGGGTGGGGGTGTTGGATCTGACTATGTCACATCTCTCTCTCTCTCTACTTAGGCTGAATGGCGGCCATAATGTTTCCATCATGATGGGAGAGAGACAGACAGACAGAGAGAGAAAGAGAGAGGGATAGTACCCCTCTTCCGCCTGTCAATTTCCCCTCTGTCCACCACGGCAGCTAAATTGCGGTTTAAAAGACAGGAACCGTGCTCGAGGGACGGGACAAAAGAGGAGCGTATAGCTGACCAGCGCTCAGGTGAAATTGAATTGGAAATCTTCCATCTCTCTTTAGCATAACAAAGCAGCCTTGGGTTTTAGACAAAGGGCCCTTTTTAATGTAGAAAATCAATCTCTCTAAAGGCCCGGCGTATTGTTCCCACTGCTGTACAGGTGTTCCTTTCCGCTGCTTAATCAAAATTGTCAAAACAAAGTTGGAAGTTATCTCTCTGTCACTGCCCGGGCACACGAAATGTGTGTGTTTGTGTGTGTGTGTCTAAGACACAGTCTAAGACTCTAAGGTAGGAAACAACATTGCAGCAGTAGCCCAACAGTCCATGTATCTACCTCGCCGAGGAAAGAACAGAAAACGTCAGGGAACACAAAAGCTGAGTGCACACACTCTCCTCCACTAACAGCAGGCTTTATGGAGGCTGATGTGAGAGTGGTTCGTCTTTATGCCAGAGGCCTTGGATGGATACAACACCTACACAATGTTCAGACACATGGTTTTCACTCTGCTCCAGTACACTTCTTCCATCCTCTTGATAATCTTCCCTAAGTGAATCAGAGTGACAACTGAACTGAGTGACCATTCTAGTATAACTACGGATGTAGGATCTTAATTTGAGCCACTTTGCTACAGCGGGAAAATAATCCTGCAGCAACAGGAAATGTGAATTATTATGTGGATTATAATTAATGGCCATTTTTTTGTAGGGGTTGATACATTTTTCATAAGGGCAAATCAAGTCTGACATTTTAAAGTGGAAATTACAAACTTTAGATGCCTGGATTTAGCGAGGGATAACTAAACACAGATTAAATACATTTTATCTGGAAGGATTTATTTGGTAAATCTTATTTCAGCTGGAGTTAACCTGGTATAGCTTGCAACAAATTCAATATGTTTGGTAACTACCTTGTACCACATAGTTATCACCAAGAAACCAAAAAGTAATTACTAAATAATTGTTACGCAATTACCGTTTTATTTCATTTAACCTTTACGTAACAAGAGAATCCCATTGAGATGAAGAGGAGCTTCCCTAGAATACAACACCCTGTTTTAAAACAGACAGAGAGGAGAGAAAAAGCCATTCTAGATAGAAAGAAAATACATTAATATGAAAACAACATCCATCGTTCTCCCTTCCTCCCTGAGCCAGCCGTGTTGTGTTGGGGAGGAGAAGACTAGAAAACAACAAGGCTGCAGTCTGGAGGTTCCTTCCTTCCCACAGAAGGACCTGCACTTAAAGCTGTTTGTTTTGATAAGGTGAGTCTCCATTTATCTGTCCTCCCAGCCCGTGTATTACCATAATAATGATTTAAGCCAAGACTAATCCTTCCTGTTTTAATGAACATCTTCATTTTCCCAAGCTGCCTGCTGCCTGCGTGTGAGAGGAGACGTAGTCGCTCGGCCCCTGTTCGCCGCCGGTGTCAATCTTCCAAACCTGGCAACCCGGCCCCAGTGGAATTGTGTTGATGATACTGTGTTGCCTGATGGGTAATTTTCCCAAAACGCCCCTATCATTCACTCCCATTCAATAGCCGCCCAGTCCCGCTCTCACCCCTCTCTCTATTGCTTCACAAAGGCCCACAGAGATTTAATTTATACTTTCTTATGCCCATCTACCTCTCCATTGCCGTCGCATACAAAGAGGGTAATATTTAAGGGATTGATAATATTCATAGCCAGCGCTGTGGGAGGACAATGAGGTGTACTCTGAAAAGGGAATTGTTTGGCTCTCTTTAAGTCAATACAAGTCGCAACAATGTAGTGGCACTGGTATTCATGGACTTGCCTGCCGACGGGAGATTCACAGAATTCCAACTGCCCTCCGTCCCCCACAAACCCCCCGTCCCCCTCCCAAAATGGCCACCCAAGTTATCTTTATGGGGAACCCCCCTGGGAGCAGTGTCCGCCCCTCATACCCCCCCACTTCCCTCTCTCTTTCTCCCACGAGACCTCACCCCACCACAGCAGTTCACGCTGACACCAGTCGATTAAAGAACAGTTAGCAGGGCCATTCAAACAGAGGACGGGTGACAAACAGCTTTTACAAAAATTAGGGTGGGGGGATTTTTTTCTGCCATCAAAGTTGACATGCCCAATTAATGTATTTATTTATGCCATGTTTTATAAAAAAGGGCACTCGTAAAACTGTCACATTTACTCTCCCATGTCACTAAGAAAAGTATCCTAACCCTACATTACATGGATAAATGTTTTGGACCAGAGAGAGAATATAGCCTACTTAGCTAACTCTTTACTAGTCAATAGCACAGCAGGAAATGCACAACTTGGTTTAAAAAGTTTGTAATTTCCAATTTAACATTTCAGACTTGATTTGCCCAGAAAATATTTTATTAACCCCTACAAAAACATCTATTAATTATAATGTATTTTCCTGCTGTGAGAAACTAGTCAAATTAAAATCCTACATCTGTATATGTAAAATGAATGTAAGCACTACAGGTATGAAGTGCTTTTCAATGGTGTTTTAAAAACACCTGGAATGAACATGATAATACTGGGTGACAGTGTTGTGGTTCTATAGAATGTACAGAGACCCTGCGGTGAGTGACATTTCTCTAAAACAACATTTAAGCTAAAAGGTTTGGTGAGGAGTCCTGTGGACCAGAGAGGTTACAGAGTACAGCTCTCTACTAATGCAGACCCCCCACAAAGTACAGCTCAGCTAATATTGCACTTCTGTCAATCTGCCAGAAAAAGATTATACACTTGTTCAAGTCCCCTTAAGTTCTGAAAAAATATGTTGTTAATATTTTTCTGTATTCAGTTTCAGAAGTGTTGCTATGAAAATGTTGCAAATGGATGCAGAATAATATAAACACACACACACACACACACACACACACACACACACACACACACACAATATGCATGCATGGATGTATTTCCCAATACATCTGTATGTGACATATCACTGTTTGCAGGGAGATCATCTCTTCTTCCCAACTTAAAACCCAAACCCTTCAACATCTTAGGCCTTTGATGACTACAATGGTGAGGAGATTTGTAATTGGGGTGACTAGAACATTCTGGGGGATTTTCAGGGTTTTAGTTATATGTTCGCTCCAGAGTGATCCAAAATCCCTTGGCAAGAGCCACTGGAGGGATAAATATACCCAGGCAGTATGGAGGGAGCTGTTAGACACTGAGCTGTTAGACTCTGAGCTGTTAGGCTTTGTTAGGCTCTGAGCTGTTAGGCTCTGTTAGGCTTTGAGATGTTAGACTGAGCTGTTTAACTCTGTTAGGTTCTGAGCTGTTAGGCTCTGTTAGGTTCTGAGCTGTTAGGCTCTGTTAGGCTTTGAGCTGTTAAACTCTGTTAGGCTCTGAGCTGTTAGGCTCTGTTAGGCTCTGTTAGGCTCTGAGCTGTTAGGCTCTGTTAGGCTCTGTTAGGCTCTGAGCTGTTAGGCTCTGTTAGGCTCTGAGCTGTTAGGCTCTGTTAGGCTTTGAGATGTTAGACTCTGAGCTGCTAGACTCTGAGCTGCTAGACTCTGAGCTGCTAGACTCTGAGCTGCTAGACTCTGAGCTGCTAGACTCTGAGTGTCAGGCGGTGGGTGTAGCTGGTGCATGAAGTCAGGCGCAGGAGAGCAGAGATGAGTGAACAACGCACTTTACTATAGAAAATAGCACAAAGTAACAAAACCAATGTGCGAACAATAATGGTTGCCATACAACACGGGTGAACACAGCACCCGGAACAAACCAGCCGGAAACGTACCGACCCTAACAATAAACAAACACACACAAAGACATGGGGGAAACAGAGGGTTAATTTTTTAGGATAGGGGGCAGCATTCGGAATTTTGGATGAAAGCATGCTCAAAGTAAACTGCCTGCTACTCAGGCCCAGAAGCTAGGATATGCATATAATTGGTAGATTCGGATAGGAAACACTCTAAAGTTTCTAAAACCGTTAAAATGATGTCTGTGAGTATAACATAACTTATTTGGCAGGTGAAACCCTGTGGACAAACATCCAGGATTTTTTTTTTTTTTTGAGTTGACAGTGTTTTCAATGGCGTTTCTATGTGGATCTAGATTTCTAAGGCACTTGCTTGCAATTCCTATCGCTTCCACTGGATGTCAACAGTCTTTAGAAATTGGTTGATGTTTTTCTTTTGAGTAATAAAGAAGTATGGCTGTTCAGAACAAGGGTCGAGTCTAGTGTACTGTTGTGGTTGGGGCGCGCGACCTGAAAGCTCGCTCCACTTTGTTTTCGTCCGGCATTAAACACAGTTTATCCCGTCTTAAATTTTATTGATTATTTACGTAAAAAAATACCTAAAGTTGTATTAGGAAAGTTGTTTGAAATGTTTGGATCAAGATTACAGGTAACTTATTAGATATTTTGCAGTCATGTTGCGCGGGTTGGAACCAGTGTTTTTCTGACTCAAACGCGCCTGTCACGTCCTGACCATGGAATGCTCTTATTTTCTATGGTAGAGTAGGTCAGGGTGTGACTGGGGGGTTTTATCTAGTTTCTTTTTTCTATGTTGTGTTCTAGTTTATTTTTTCTATGTTGGGGTTTTTGTATGATTCCCAATTAGAGGCAGCTGGTCATCGTTGTCTCTAATTGGGGATCATATTTAAGTAGTTGTTTTTCCCACGTGTTTGTGGGAGATTATTTTTGAGTTAGTGCATGTTGCACCTCTGTCGTCACAGTTTGTGTTTTGTTTATAGTTTATTGTTTGTCTTGCAAAGTTTCACATTCAAATAAAAGATGTGGAACGATACTCATGCTGCGCCTTGGTCCGGTCCTACACGCAATCGTGACAGAATCTCCCACCACCAAAGGACTAAGCAGTGTGCCCAGGAGGAGCAGGGATCCTGGGCCCGGGAGAAAAGGGAGTGGAGGACATCCTGGACCTGGGAGGAGGTAATGGCAGGGGACAAGACCCTGCCATGGAAGCAGGCGGAAACAGCGAGAGAGGAACAGCGACGATACAATGAATTAGCACGGCAACGACGGAAGCACGAGAGGCAGCTTCCCCCCCCAAATTTGGGGGGGCACACGGGGAGATTGGCAGAGTCAGGGTTTAGACCTGAGCCAACTCCCTGTGCTTACCGTGGGGAGCGTGTGATCAGTCAGGCACCGTGTCATGCCGGCAACGAGCGCACCGGGCTGTGAATGCGCACTGGGGATACAGTGCGCATTCACAGCCCGGTGCGCTCGTTGCCGCCTCCCCGCATTTGCCGGGCTAAAGTGAGCATTCAGCCAGGATGGGTTGTGCCGGCTCAGTGCTCCTGGTCTCCGGTGCGTCTCCTCGGTTCAGGATATCCTGCACCGGCTCTACGCACTGTGTCGCCAGTGCGCCTTCACAGCCCAGTGCGTCCTGTGCCAGCGCCCCGCACTTGCCGGGCTAAAGTGAGCATTCAGCCAGGACGGGCTGTGCCAGCTCTACGCTCCAGACCTCCAGTGCGCCTCCACGGTCCAGTATATCCTGCACCGGTTCTACACACCAGGTCTCCAGTGCCCCTCCACAGCCCAGTACGTCCTGTGCCTCCTCCTCGCACTCTCCCTGGAGTGCGTGTCCTCAGTCAGGTACGTCCTGTGCCGCCTCCTCACACTCTCCCTAAAGTGCGTGTCCTCAGTCAGGTACGTCCTGTGCCTCCTCCTCGCACTCTCCCTGAAGCGCATGTCCTCAGTCAGGTACGTCCTGTGCCTGCTCTCCGCACTCGCCCTGAGGTGCGCGTTACCAGTCTGGCGCCACCTGTGCCTGCACCACGCATCAGGCCTCCAGTGCGCCTTCCCGTTCCAGAGCTTCCTGCGACAGTTCCCAGTCCAGAGCTTCCGGTGACAGTTCCCAGTCCGGAGCTTCCGGCGACAGTGTCCAGTCCGGAACCTCCAACGACGGTCCACAGTCCGGAACTTCCAGCGACGGTCCACAGTCCGGAGCCTCCAGCGACGGCCGGCGGCCCGGAGCCTCCAGCGACGGCCGGCGGCCCGGAGCCTCCAGCGACGGCCGGCGGCCCGGAGCCTCTGGCCCGGAGCCTCCAGTGACGGCCGGCGGCCCGGAGCCTCTGGCCCGGAGCCTCCAGCGACGGCCGGCGGCCCGGAGCCTCCAGCGACGGTCGGCGGTCCAGAGCCTCCAGCGACGGTCGGCGGTCCAGAGCCTCCACCGATGCTGCCGGATTTGCAGGATGAGAGGGTTCTTCGTCCTGCACCAGAGCCGCCTCCAATGTTGTCGGATCTGCAGGATGAGAGGGTTCTTCGCCCTGCACCAGAACCGCCTCCAATACTGGCGGATCCGCAGGATGAGAAGGTTCTTCGTCCTGCACCAGAGCCGCCACCAACACCAGACACCCCCCAACCCTCCCTTTTGATTTCAGGTTTTGCGGCCGGAGTCCGCACCTTTGGGGGGGGGGGTACTGTCACGTCCTGACCATGGAGTGCTCTTATTTTCTATGGTAGAGTAGGTCAGGGCGTGACTGGGGGGTTTTATCTAGTTTCTTTTTTCTATGTTGTGTTCTAGTTTCTTTTTTCTATGTTGGGGTTTTTGCATGATTCCCAATTAGAGGCAGCTGGTCATCGTTGTCTCTAATTGGGGATCATATTTAAGTAGTTGTTTTTCCCACTTGTGTTTGTGGGAGATTATTTTTGAGTTAGTGCATGTTGCACCTCTGTCGTCACAGTTTGTGTTTTGTTTATAGTTTATTGTTTGTCTTGCAAAGTTTCACATTCAAATAAAAGATGTGTAACGATACTCACGCTGCGCCTTGGTCCGTTCCTACACACAATCGTGACAGCGCCAAATAAATGGACATTTTGGAGATATAATGACGGAATTTATCGAACAAAAGGACCATTTATGATGTTTATGGGACATATTGGAGTGCCAACAGAAGAAGATCTTCAATGGTAAGACATGAATTATATCGTTATTTCTGAGTTTTTGTCGCGCCTGGCGGGTTGAATTATGATTGTCATGTGTTTGTTTGATGGGGTGCTGTCCTCAGATAATAGCATGGTTTGCTTTCGCCATAAAGCCTTTTTCAAATCTAACATGGTGGCTAGATTAACAAGAAGTTAAGCTTTAATTTGGTGTATTGCACTTCTGAATGTATGAAAGTTAAATATTTCTAATAATTTTTGGGGAATTTCGCGCACTGCCATTTCCCCGGATGTTGTCGAAACATTCCGCAAGCGGAACCCCTAGCCATAAAAGGTTAAATACATGACCAGTAATTGGGAAATTAAAACCAGGTGTGTGGGAAACATAGACAAAACCAATGGAAAATGAAAAGTGGATCGGTGATGGCTAGAAGACCGGCGACGTCGACCGCCGCGCGCCGCCCGAGCAAGGAGAGGAACCGATTTCGGCCGAAGTCGTGACAGTACCCCCCCTTGACGCGTGGCTCCAGCAGCGCGCTGACGCTGGCATCGGGGACGACCCGGAGGGCGAGGTGCAGGGCAATCTGGACGGAGACGGTGGAACTCCTGCAGCATTAAAGGGTCCAACACGTCCTCCACCGGAATCCAGCATCTCTCCTCTGGACCGTACCCCTCCCACTCCACGAGGTACTGAAGGCCCCTTGCCCGACGCCTCGAGTCCAGTATAGATCGAACTGAATACGCTGGGGCCCCCTCGATGTCCAGAGGGGGCGGAGGAATCTCCCGCACCTCAGACTCCTGGAGCGGACCAGCCACCACCGGCCTGAGGAGAGACACATGGAACGAGGGGTTAATACGGTAATCGGGGGGAAGCTGTAACCTCGTTCAGTCTCCTCAGGACTTTAAATGGCCCCACAAACCGAGGTAAGGCTGACCGAGACCCCCCAACGCCAAAGAGGGATCCAGATGGGCCAGCACGGGAGCCGAGGTAAACAGAGCCCTTAGGTGCCCAAACTCCCTGTCCACCTCAGCCGAGCACTGCAAACGTACAGGACCCCCCTTCAGCAGTGAGGTAATGGGAGCAGCCACCTGGCCAAACCCCCGGATAAATCTCCGGTAGTAATTGGCAATCCCTAAAAACCGTTGCACCTCCTTTACCGTGGTGGGAGTCGGCCAATTACGCACGGCTGAAATGCGGTCACTCTCCATCTCCACCCCTGATGTGGAAATGCAATACCCTAGGAAGGAGACAACCTGCTGAAAGAACAGGCATTTCTCAGCCTTGACGTACAGGTCATGCTCCAACAGTTGTCCAAGTATCCTGCGCACCAGGGACACATGCTCGGCGCGTGTAGCGGAGTATATCATAATGTCATCAATATACACCACTACACCCTGCCCGTGCAGGTCCCTGAAAATATCGTCTACAAAGGATTGGAAGACTGATGGAGCATTCATCAACCCATACGGCATGACGAGGTACTCATAATGCTCTGAGGTGGTACTAAACGCCGTCTCCCTCCCGGATAAGCACCAGGTTGTACACGCTCCTGAAATCCAGTTTAGTGAAGAAGCTCGCCCCGTGCATTGACTCAATCGCCGTGGCGATGAGAGGTAGTGGGTAACTGTACCTCACCGTGATTTGATTGAGACCTCGATAGTCAATGCATGGGCGCAGACCTCCCTCCTTCTTCTTCACAAAAAAGAAACTCGAGGAGGCGGGTGAAGAGGAGGACCGAATGTACCCCTGACGCAGGGATTCAGAGACATATGTCTCCATAGCCTCCGTCTCCGCTTGCGACAGGGGATACACGTGACTCCTGGGAAGTGCAGCGTCCACCAGGAGATTTATCGCACAATCCCCCCGTCGATTGGGTGGTAATTGAGCCGCCTTCTTTTTGGAGAAGGCGAGAGCCAAATCGGCATATTCGGGGGGAATGCGCACGGTGGAGACCTGGTCTGGACTTTCCACCGTAGTAGCACCAACGGAAACCCCTAAACACCTCCCCGAGCACTCTCGTGACCACCCTGTGAGAGCCCTCCGTTGCCACGAAACAGTGGGATCATGACAGACTAACCAGGGTAGGCCTAGCACCACGGGAAACGCAGGAGAATCAATAAGGAAGAGACTTATTCTCTCCTTATGACACTCCTGCGTCACCATGCCCAGGGGCGCGGTGACCTCCCTAATCAACCCAGACCCTAATGGTCGACTGTCTAGGGCGTGAACTGGGAAGGGCATATCCACTGGAACAATGGGGATCCCTAATCTATGGGCAAATGATCTGTCAATGAAATTCCCAGCTGTGCCTGAATCGACGAGCGCCTTATGCTGGGAATGCGGGGAAAACTCAGGAAAAGTAACGTTCAAACACATGTGGGCAACAGAGAGCTCTGGGTGAGCATGGTGCCGGCTCACCTGGGGTGACGCGAGAGTGCCCGGCCTGCCTCGACTCCTAGAGGAACCTCCCCAGCACCGACCAGCAGTGTGACTTCTGCAGCCACAGATGGTGCATGAAGCGGAAATTCCTCCGGTCTCCCTAAGCGCAGCACCTCCCAGCTCCATGGGCGTCGGAGCGGTGGTGCTGGAACCGACAGACCCTGATCTGGACGTCCGCGGGTAGCCAGCAGGTTATCCGTTAGGCTCTGAGCTGTTCGACTCTGACCTGTTCGACTCTGACCTGTTCGACTCTGACCTGTTCGACTCTGACCTGTTCGACTCTGACCTGTTCGACTCTGACCTGTTCGACTCCGACCTGTTCGACTCTGTTTAGCTCTGAGCTGTTAGTCTCTGTTAGGCTTTTAGCAGTTAGTCTCTGTTAGGCTTTTAGCAGTTAGGCTCTGTTATGCTTTGAGCTGTTAGGCTCTGAGCTGTTAGATTCTGAGCTGTTAGATTCTGAGCTGTTAGACTCTGTTAGGCTCTGAGCTGTTAGTCTCTGTTAGGCTCTGAGCTGTTAGGCTCTGTTAGGCTCTGAGCTGTTAGGCTCTATTAGGCTCTGAGCTGTTAGGCTCTGAGCTGTTAGGCTCTGAGCTGTTAGGCTCTGAGCTGTTAGGCTCTGAGCTGTTAGGCTCTGAGCTGTTAGGCTCTGAGCTGTTAGGCTCTGAGCTGTTAGGCTCTGAGCTGTTAGGCTCTGAGCTGTTAGGCTCTTTTAGGCTCTGTGCTGTTATGCTCTGAGCTGTTATGCTCTGTGAGGCTCTGAGCTGTTATGCTCTGTGAGGCTCTGAGCTGTTATGCTCTGAGAGCTGTTATGCTCGGCTGTTATGCTCTGTGAGGCTCTGAGCTGTTACGCTCTGTGAGGCTCTGTGCTTTTAGGCTCTGTGCTGTGAGGCTCTGTGCTGCGAGGCTCTGTGCTGCGAGGCTCTGTGCTGTGAGGCTCTGTGCTGTGAGGCGCTGTGCTGTGAGGCTCTGTGAGGCTCTGTGCTGTGAGGCGCTGTGCTGTGAGGCTCTGTACTGTGAGGCTCTGTGAGGCTCTGTGCTGTGAGGCTCTGTGAGCCTCTGTGCTTTGAGGCTCTGTGAGGCTCTGTGCTGTGAGGCTCTGAGGCTCTGTGCTGTGAAGCTCTGTGAGGCTCTGTGCTGTGAGGCTCTGTGAGACTCTGTGCTGTGAGGCTCTGTGCTGTTAGGTCTGTGAGGCTCTGTGCTGTTAGGTCTGTGAGGCTCTGTGCTGTTAGGCTATGTGGATTGTTCAGGACTAGATGTAATTGTCATCTGGCCATGTGTTCCAGGCTAGCTAGCGACAAACAGCCCCTCCACTCCCAGGTTGGCCTCTAACGAGGGAGCGTGCCAAGCCAGCATCGGGAAAGTGGTCTTCACATTTTATTCTTTACTTTTTGGGATCATTTTTTGTGCATGAACATCAGGTCTCAAAATATGGATGAAAAATATAAAATCCTTCCTGGACTATGAACAAAAGCCCAGAGTGCTGGTGGAATCAAGTTACCAAATTCACCTGAGCCTCGCACAATACAAAAATAAATAGACATGAAACAAAAACACCACATCATACATAGACCATCAGTAAACAGACTATCACACATAGACCATCAGTAAACAGACTATCACACATAGACCATCAGTAAACAGACTATCACACATAGACCATCAGTAAACAGACCATCACACATAGACCATCAGTAAACAGACCATCACACATAGACCATCAGTAAACAGACCATCACACATAGACCATCAGTAAACAGACCATCAGTAAACAGACCATCACACATAGACCATCAGTAAACAGACCATCAGTAAACAGACCATCACACATAGACCATCAGTAAACAGACCATCAGTAAACAGACCATCAGTAAACAGACCATCACACATAGACCATCAGTAAACAGACCATCAGTAAACAGACCATCACACATACACCATCAGTAAACAGACCATCAGTAAACAGACCATCACACATAGACCATCAGTAAACAGACCATCAGTAAACAGACCATCACACATAGACCATCAGTAAACAGACCATCAGTAAACAGACCATCACACATAGACCATCAGTACACAGACCATCACACATAGACCATCAGTAAACAGACCATCAGTAAACAGACCATCACACATAGACCATCAGTAAACAGACCATCAGTAAACAGACCATCACACATACACCATCAGTAAACAGACCATCAGTAAACAGACCATCACACATAGACCATCAGTAAACAGACCATCAGTGCACAGACCATCAGTGCACAGACCATCACACATAGACCATCAGTAAACAGACCATCACACATAGACCATCAGTAAACAGACCATCACACATAGACCATCACACATAGACCATCAGTTAACAGACCATCAGTAAACAGACCATCACACATAGACCATCAGTAAACAGACCATCAGTAAACAGACCATCACACATAGACCATCAGTAAACAGACCATCAGTAAACAGACCATCAGTAAACAGACCACCACACATAGACCATCAGTAAACAGACCATCAGTAAACAGACCATCACACATAGACCATCACACATAGACCATCAGTTAACAGACCATCAGTAAACAGACCATCACACATAGACCATCAGTAAACAGACCATCAGTGCACAGACCATCAGTAAACAGACCATCACACATAGACCATCAGTTAACAGACCATCAGTAAACAGACCATCACACATAGACCATCAGTAAACAGACCATCACACATAGACCATCAGTAAACAGACCATCACACATAGACCATCAGTAAACAGACCGTCAGTAAACAGACCATCACACATAGACCATCAGTAAACAGACCATCAGTAAACAGACCATCAGTAAACAGACCATCACACATAGGCCATTAGTAAACAGACCATCAGTAAACAGACCATCACACATAGACCATCAGTACACAGACCATCACACATAGACCATCAGCAAACAGATCATCAGTAAACAGACCATCACACATAGACCATCAGTAAACAGACCATCAGTAAACAGACCATCACAAATAGACCATCAGTAAACAGACCATCAGTAAACAGACCATCACACATAGACCATCAGTAAACAGACCATCAGTAAACAGACCATCACACATGGTCTGTTTACTGAAGGTCTATCAGTAAACAGACCATCACACATAGACCATCAGTAAACAGACCGTCAGTAAACAGACCATCACACATAGACCATCAGTAAACAGACCATCAGTAAACAGACCATCAGTAAACAGACCATCAAACATAGGCCATTAGTAAACAGACCATCAGTAAACAGACCATCACACATAGACCATCAGTACACAGACCATCACACATAGACCATCAGCAAACAGACCATCAGTACAGACCATTACACATAGACCATCAGTAAACAGACCATCAGTAAACAGACCATCAGTAAACAGACCATCACACATAGACCATCAGTAAACAGACCATCAGTAAACAGACCATCAGTAAACAGACCATCAGTAAACAGACCATCAGTAAACAGACCATCACACATAGACCATCAGTAAACAGACCATCAGTAAACAGACCATCACACATACACCATCAGTAAACAGACCATCAGTAAACAGACCATCACACATAGACCATCAGTAAACAGACCATCAGTAAACAGACCATCACACATAGACCATCAGTAAACAGACCATCAGTAAACAGACCATCAGTAAACAGACCATCACACATAGACCATCAGTAAACAGACCATCAGTAAACAGACCATCACACATAGACCATCAGTAAACAGACCATCAGTAAACAGACCATCACACATAGACCATCAGTAAACAGACCATCAATAAACAGACCATCACACATAGACCATCAGTAAACAGACCATCAGTAAACAGACCATCACACATGGTCTGTTTACTGACGGTCTATCAGTAAACAGACCATCACACATAGACAATCAGTAAACAGACCATCAGTAAACAGACCATCACACATAGACCATCAGTAAACAGACCATCAGTACACAGACCATCAGTAAACAGACCATCACACATAGACCATCAGTAAACAGACCATCACACATAGACCATCAGTAAACAGACCATCACACATAGACCATCAGTAAACAGACCATCACACATAGACCATCAGTAAACAGACCATCGCACATAGACCATCAGTAAACAGACCATCACACATAGGCCCAGTAGCTGTTCTAGCTTGTATGGCTCCCTGGGTGAAACCCTCTTCAGCCCCTCCTCCAACCAACAAAATATATACAAATATATATACAAAAATAAGACTCATGAATATCAAAAAGAAGTAACAAGACAAATAGAAACACATTTGTGTTGATTCGGCACTCAAGCATCAATTACCCATCCCCCAACACTGTTAACCAAGAGTCAAGACTAAACCAATTCACCTTGGTGGTGTGCAGACTGGTTTTATATTATTGTTAACGATTTTGCACAAAACAGAAAAAAAATGCAGCAATGTCTGTAAAACAATATATATTCACAGTATTATGAATGAATTGTCGTTTATTTGGTAGCGTTTCGTAGTGTGATTGTACAGTACTAATGAATTTAGTAAAACCAAAGTTAGAGGTGCGCTATTTGATAGATTCCCCCGCTCCCACTACCTCGGGCTTCCAGTGGGGAGACCTGAGGTCAACCTACCCCCGCTCCCACTATCTCGGGCTTCCAGTGGGGAGACCTGAGGTCAACCTACCCCCGCTCCCACTACCTCGGGCTTCCAGTGGGGAGACCTGAGGTCAACCTACCCCCGCTCCCACTATCTCGGGCTTCCAGTGGGGAGACCTGAGGTCAACCTACCCCCGCTCCCACTACCTCGGGCTTCCAGTGGGGAGACCTGAGGTCAACCTACCCCCGCTCCCACTACCTCGGGCTTCCAGTGGGGAGACCTGAGGTCAACCTACCCCCGCCCCCTCCCCATCTCGAACTTCTGAGTGGGAGACCTTCCCAGGCAGTAGCCTGCCTAGCTCACAAACTAGAATCAGGGCTCCCACTCCGACAAGGTTAATTGACCCACAGTCCCACACGGTGACATGATATCATTGACGTGATGCGCAAATGAGCGATAGAAAACCGATCGCGCAAATGTCACCATTCCAAATGTTTTGGTGCGGGTGCCCCGGGCTGTCCCCGGCACCATGTCGCCTGCACCTAAATCCACCACTGCATAGGCCATCAGTAAACAGCAGCTTTTCAACCTCAATCACATGAGCAGAGGATCAGCGGTAGTCTGAAAAATCCATCTGTGATAATTCCTATGTGTCACTGATGTCTGAATTACGTCCCAGACAGGTTCTGACATGTCTGGGATTAAATCTAGTCTCAGACAGCTGTTGCTGTCAGGGGTGACTTCACAGCGGACCTCCTGTCCGTCACCAACAGATGTCCCACACCACCACTCCCTGTCTGGCATTATTCCCTGGCACAGATATGAGAGAGGGATCTGGGGGAGATATGACGAGAGGCAGAGTTCATGGGGATGTAGACTGTCTATGATCATGCTGCTAAACTGTGAGTTGATATTGACAGAGAGAGATAGAGAAACAATTTCACATACTCTCTCTCTCCCACCCCATCTCTCCTCTCTCTCTCCGTTCCTCTCTCTCTCTCTCCCACCCCATCTCTCCTCTCTCTCTCCATCTCTCTCTCTCCCACCCCATCTCTCCTCTCTCTCTCCGTTTCTCTCTCTCTCTCTCCCACCCCATCTCTCCTCTCTCTCTCCGTTTCTCTCTCTCTCTCTTCCACCCCATCTCTCCTCTTTCTCTTCATCGCTCTCTCTTTAAACACATACAGTGCATCCTGGAAATGTATTTAGACCCTTTGACTTTTTCCACATTTTGTTACGTTACAGCCTTTTTCTAAAATGTTTAAATAGTTTTTTTCCCCTAATCAATTTACACACAATACTCCATAATGGCTGGCTCTCGAGTGGTGCAGCAGTCTAAGGCACTGCATCTCAGTGCTAGAGGCGTCACTACAGACCCTGGTTTGATCCCAGGCTGTATCACAACTGCCCGTGATCAGGAGTCCCATAGGGTGGCACACAATTGGCCCAGCGTCGTCAGGGTTAGGGGAGGGTTTGGCCGGGGTAGGCGTCATTGTAAATAAGAATTTGTTCTTAAACTGACTAGTTAAATAAAGGTTCAATAATACATAATAATAATGACAAAGCAAAAACAGGTTTTTCGAAATGTTTGCAAATGTATAAACAAAATAATTGAAAAAATACCTTATTTACATAAGTATTCAAAGCATTCATAAGTATGCTTTGAGACTTGAAAATAAGCACAGGTGCATCCTGTTTCCATTGATCAATCTTGAGATGTTTCTACAACTTGATTGGAGTCCACCTGTGGTAAATTCAATTGATTGGACATGATTTGGAAAGGCACACACCTGTCTATATAAGGTCTCACAGTTGACAGTGCATGTCAGAGCAAAAACCAAGCCATGAGGTCAAAGGAATTGTCTGTAAAGCTCCGATACAGGATTGTGTCGAGGCACAGATCTGGGGAAGGGTACCAACAGATTTCTGCAGAAATGAAGGTCCCCAAGAACACAGTGGTCTCCATCATTCTTAAACGGAAGAAGTTTGGAAGCACCAAGACTCTTCCTAGAGCTGGCCACCGGGCCAAACTGAGCAATCGGGGGAGACGGGCCTTGGTCAGGGAGGTGACCAAGAACCCGATGCTCACTCTGACAGAGCTCCGGAGTTCTTCTGTGGGGATGAGAGAACCTTCCAGAAGGACAACGATCTCTGCAGCACTCCACCAATCAGGCCATTATGGTAGAGTGGCCAGACGAAGCCACTCCTCAGTAAAAGGCACATGACAGCCCGCTTGGCACCTAAAGGACTCTCAGACCATGAGAAACAAGATTCTCTGATCTGATGAAACCAAGATTGAACTCTTTGGCCTGAATGCGGCACGTCTGGAGGAAACCTGGCACCTCCCTACAGTGAAGCATGGTGGTGGCAGCATCATGCTGTGGGGATGTTGTTCAGCGGCAGGGACTGGGAGACTAGTCAGGATCGAGGGAAAGATGAGCGGAGCAAAGTACAGAGAGATCCTTGATGAAAACCTGCTCCAGAACGCTCAGGATCTCAGACTGGGGCGAAGGTTCACCTTCCAACAGGACAATGACCCTAAGCACACAGCCAAGACAACACAGGAGTGGCTTCGGGACAAGTCTCTGAATGTCCTTGAGTGGCCTAGCCAAAGCCCGGACTTGAACCCGATCGAACATCTCTGGAGAGACCTGAAAATAACTCTCCAAATACAGGTGTGCCGAGCACCATACCCAAGAAGACTCGAGGCTATAATCACTGCCAAAGGTGCTTCAACAAAGTAATGTGTCAAGGGTCTGAATACTTATGTAAATGTGATATCTAAAAATCTGTTTTTGCTTTGTCCTTATGGGGTATTGTGTGTAGACTGATGAGTGGAAAAAGCAATTTAATCCATTTTAGAATAAGGCTGTAACGTAACAAAATTTGGAAAAAGTCAAGGGGTCTGAATACTTTCCGAATGCCATGTATACCACTCCCTCTCTTCTTTTCACGGCTGATACAGTAGAAGAGGAAAACACCCTCTCTGTCTGTCTCTCTCTCCAGGTGTTCATACAGTAGAAGAAGTAAACAAACAGAGAGATGGAAAGAGCTCCAGTTGGCTCTGAACAAACAGAGAGATGGAGAGAGCTCCAGTCGGCTCTGAACAAACAGTGATCTGCAGCTGCCGAGGAAGCTGGGCAGAGCGTGGCTCACAAGACACGGCTGCAGGCCAGTCGCCTTCACACCCATTGATATTCTACACAGAGCTCAGCAACGTAAGCAAGCAGGCACACACAGGCACACACACAAACACACACACACACAGCAACCCCTGCTTTCTTTGCAGGATTGCAGGGCAGTCTGTCTGTGTCATCCTCAGTAAAATAAAGGCTATTTCTCAAAGAGGTGTTGCCCTGAGAGAGATTGCTCCCCGCAGGCATTTAGCCAATAGGAAAGCCACGACAGAGAGAGCGGCGAGGAGAAAGAAGGGAGAACAATAAGAGGCTTAGAAAAGCATGTTAGCCCAGGCTGCATTAGTCTGTGTAGGTATCGGTGTTTGAAGATGAAGGGCTTGCAGGGCCACAGATAGATGGCTTCTTAAAGGCCTCTTCATCACCTTTCATTCCCAACGCCAGCAGGAGATCACAGAGAGCAACGGAGAGGGAGCCAAAGGTACATCACCGTGCCTGTCTTCTAGATACTATAGAAAACAGTTATTTTGCTTTCGTTGACCAGTCATTCTAGTGGAATTGTGTAATAACTGTCTTAAGTGCCTGCTAGCCAGTTACTGCCTACTTAATCCTCTCCAGCTTCCACAAGGCCAGGTGATGTAAGGATGCCCTGCTGGCTTTGACATTGTTTGTTTTGATAGCTGTGATGTGCTCAGTTTCATGTCTCTAAATGTCACAGTGAATACACACACGCGCACACACACACACACACACACTCTCAGCATCTCTGGTAAGACCCTTCCTCACAGACACATAAACAAGCACACACACACACCGCTCAGTCTGATAGCGTTGGCCTCCACTCTGGCTGGCACTGAGTGTGTGTGTGTGTGTGTGTGTGTGTGTGTGTGTGTGTGTGTGTGTGTGTGTGTGTGTGTGTGTGTGTATTAATCAGAGGAGCAGAGCTGGCCAACAGGGCATCAGCCAAATGGAAAATTACAGAGTGCGCTGGCAAGAAAGCTGCTATGGCACATCACCCCTACCCCCACCCCCACCCCCACCCCCTCGCCCTCCCGGGACAATTGGCAGTCCA
Organism: Salmo trutta; assembly: GCF_901001165.1. NCBI lineage: Eukaryota > Metazoa > Chordata > Actinopteri > Salmoniformes > Salmonidae > Salmo > Salmo trutta. Next base: position 52,688,703 of record NC_042962.1, on the reverse strand, counting down.
GCAAATCCCCCCCACTGTGGAAACTACATGAGGGATTGAAGAATGTTAGAGGTGAAGAGAGAGAGATAGGAGGGGAAGAGAGGTGGGGAGAGAGGAAATAGGTGGGGAGAGAGGAAATAGGTGGGGAGAGAGGGAGAGAGAGAGAGAGAGGTGGGGAACGAGGGGGAGAGAGGGTTGAGGAACGGAGAGAGAGTGGAGGAGAAGGAAGAGGATGAAACACTGTCATTCCCTACTACCAGGGCCAGTGACAGTGTTCAAATCCCCTCCTAGATTGTGGTTGTGTGAGTGTGTGTGAGTGTGTGTGGCAGGAAAGGGGGTAAACAAACACACACACACACACACACATTGCCTCCAGTGATTAAACAGGTGCTTGTAAATTAATTAGCCTGATGAAATGCACCTTTAAAATGAACGACTCCCCCAACGTCCTCCCTTCCCCCTCCTGCCAGACTCCTCCCACAATCACCCCCCCATGCCCTGGCACAGTGCCACCACTGTGACTGGCCCCAGGGGGATGCTGGGAGCCTGGGTAAATATTGAGCTCTGATCGAGTAAACAAGGTGCTGGCACCAGATGGCCTGGGACTGCTCCACTGGGACTGCCTTCAGCCAAATGAATAGCAGAGACAGAACGAGAGATTGAGAGTGTGAGAGAGGGAGAGGGAGAGTGAGAGAGAGTGAGAGGAGGCCCTGGGGGATGGATTGCTCCTCTCCTCCTCTCCAGTCATTTACCTCCTAATTGAAAAGCCCTCCTTCCCTTGTTCCCTGGTTCCCTGATGGAGGAGGGTGGGCCTCCTCCCCACCTGCGTCTCTCCCAGCCCCCCCAGCCTCCCCCTCCCCCTGTCTCCTCCCCAGCCTTCCTCCCCCTCCCTCTGTCTCCCCCCAGCCTTCCTCTGTCTCCTCCCCAGCCTTCCTCTGTCTCCTCCCCAGCCTTCCTCTGTCTCCTCCCCAGCCTTCCTCTGTCTCCTCCCCAGCCTTCCTCTGTCTCCTCCCCAGCCTTCCTCTGTCTCCTCCCCAGCCTTCCTCTGTCTCCCCCCAGCCTTCCTCTGTCTCCTCCCCAGCCTTCCTCTGTCTCCCCCCAGCCTTCCTCTGTCTCCCCCCAGCCTTCCTCTGTCTCCTCCTGTCTCCTCCCCCCAAACCTTCTCCTCCCCCTCCCCCTGTCTCCTCCCCAGCCTTCCTCTGTCTCCTCCCCAGCCTTCCTCTGTCTCCTCCTGTCTCCTCCCCCTGTCTCCTCCCCCTGTCTCAGTCCCCTCAAACCGTCTCCTCCCCCTCCCTCTCCCCCGTCTCCTCCCCAGCCTTCCTCTGTCTCCCCCCAGCCTTCCTCTGTCTCCGCCCAGCCTTCCCCTGTCTCCTCCCAGCCTTCCTCTGTCTCCCCTCAGCCTTCCTCTGTCTCCCCCCAGCCTTCCTCTGTCTCCCCCCCAGCCTTCCTCTGTCTCCCCCCCAGCCTTCCTCTGTCTCCCCCCCAGCCTTCCTCTGTCTCCCCCCCAGCCTTCCTCTGTCTCCCCCCCAGCCTTCCTCTGACTCCCCCCAGCCTTCCTCTGACTCCCCCCAGCCTTCCTCTGTCTCCCCCAGGCTCCTGGCCTGCTGATAGCAGGATAATTGATTCCTGTAAGGCAGGTTAAATGTGACTCACTTAGAGCTTAATGAATATGATCCATCCTAAAGTCATTTATCATCTCCTCAGTCTCAGGCTGTCGTTGCTAAGCAGCCCCCAGGCCCGGCCACTGATTTAGGTTGGGGCTGTGTGGCTTCAAACCTGTTTTCACTTATTAGGTGTAAAGACAAAAAGTTTCGGGTGGCCACCATACTTTAAAAAGCTTTGGGTTTGGACATGACTGATAGTAGCAGGTATTGCCAAAAACCCACTCCCACCAGCAAAATAGCCACTTTGTGGATTTCCTTGCCTGTGTAGCCATGTGAAACTTACTCCGGAGCCTGAACTTTCACCACCAAATAGCCAGCTTTTCAGATGGTGCGACTGGTAAGACGTTTCAGGAGGGCGGGAATGTGTGCAAGCAAAGCAGAGGTCCTGGGTCCTGGGTGAGCCGAATCAGGAGGAAACGGTACTCACTAAGCAAGCAGCGTGACTTCCTTTACACATGCATAGGCCTTCCTAGAACAGACTCAGCTTCATACATACTGACAACAACAAACAGTCCAGATGAAATATCACTGTCTGTATTATACAAGCCTTCCAGTGACTACTGTGTCTCGGGCATGAAGAAGGAGAAACCAGATGAATGCAAACCTGGAGCTCTTGGATGCCTTGAATCAGCGAGCAGGTCTACAGTAGTCTCTCTCTGTGTTTTTATTTACCATACATAATAACACCTCCACAACAGAAGACAAACAACAACAACAACAAGTGCTGGGTTTTGACAGCAACATGATGCGTTCTGTGTAGAAGAGCTTCTCTCCAGTTGAAATAGTTTAAATACCAGGATGACGTTTAACATTTATCTAACAGGATTCAGATTCATTATTACAGTCATTTTGTATCCTCCTTTTATTCATGCATTTATCCATACAGAGTCCAACACAAAACACACACATCTCTCTCACACACACACACACACACACACACACACACACACACACACACACACACTACATACCCACACGCACACGCACACACTCACACCCTCCTCCTAATAGACCTGTAATCATAGTCTGTGTCACTCACTGCCACTCACCCCTGCTCTCCGTCCTCTCATCCCCCTCTTCTCCCTCTCCTCCTCGTCTCATCCCCCTCTTCTCCCTCTCCTCCTCGTCTCACCCCCCCTCTTCTCTCACTCCTCCACCTCCTTCCATCATCATTAGTCATGATTACATCACAGAGACTTATCAAACCCTTGGAGGGGGTCTGAGGTTGGCCAGCCAACTCACTCAGAGAAACTGTTAGCCTATCACGGTTCAGGTCTGACAACGCAACATCAACTGTGGAGAAACCTTGCCGTTAAAAGTATACATTTACCGGAATGATGTAGTGTACTCACCTCAAACATCAGAAAAACAGATTGGCTTTACTTGTGTAGTTTGAGGGTTGTTTAGCTGATGGATGGAATACTCTCTATGTAGACCAACACTGGATGGAGACAGATTATTCTATAGCAGATTTAACTGATTTAACTGACTACATACATCAACTCAACTAACTCCTGTTCTCTTCCAACAATTAACAAACATCTGACCAATCCGAATAGAGCAAGGTAGTTGCTAGGTAGATAATCAATTAGCATTACAATTCAACTGATTCATCGTATTTTAGAGCCACACAGCGGAGACTTAACAAATAACGGTATCTTTCATAAAATAATCCCACACTTGCATTTGGAAAGCAGCACCTAAAACATTTCAACTCAACTTCTTCAGGCTGGGGTACAGGATCTGACATCACATGTGATCAGTTGAGACTTCCTGGTATGGTGAATATATAACAAGCCCGTTTGTTAAACTACTCAGGCATGTCCCAGCTGGGATGGTTTATTGATATAAACAAATATAAAAAAGAATATGAAATACATGTGTGAGGAGAGAAATCACAAATAAGAAAGCCTTACATAAAAAATAAGTTTAATATCCACAAAGATAACTATTTATTGCTATGTGTAGTTTATACGTATACACAAAAACAAACCTTTCACAACAGACAAAGGTGTGCACTCACTCACACACTGCTCATATCCACTAGTGTGTACATTGTGCTATTTCCTCCTGCGTCTCCCTGACTTCAGGGTTGATGTGGCAAAACAAGGCCTGGAACACAATCTTCCTGAAGGGAAATAATGGAATTGAATCACCTCTGTTCTGACCTCTGAGCCAAGCCTCATATCCAAGTCCCTCTCCTCGCTCCTCTCTCCTCTCTTTGTCTTCTGACCTTTACCTCTCGTGTCAGGGGGAGAGTGGGAGCCGTGCATTCACCGTTTACCCTGACCCCGTTCCTCTCAATCCTAAATCATGAAGTCTCGCTAGGTCAGGATATCTACATTAATGGCCTGCCTGTCAGTCTGTCAAACCAACGCTTGACTTCATCCAACCCAGTCTGCCATTAGAGGTCACATGACGCAGGGCGATTTGAGGGATTCTCTCCTTGCTATCGAGCAGGAAGCCTCTCTTCCACTCTGTCTGTCTGTCTGTCTGTCTGTCTGTCTGTCTGTCTGTCTGTCTGTCTGTCTGTCTGTCTGTCTGTCTGTCTGTCTGTCTGCCTGTCTGCCTGTCTGCCTGCCTGTCTGCCTGCCTGTCTCTCTCTCTTCCTCCTCTCCCCCCTCTCTCCTCCTCGTCCCCTCTCTCCAACTGCCTGGGTCCCCTCAGCAGCATTAGCATATTGGGGCTTGCTCTTTGTTTTTCTCTGACCTGTATAATGCGTGTCACATTAGCAACACAACATATCAAACGTTTGTTAATTTCCCTCGCTTTCCTCCACAGCTGCTCGCGTTATTGTGTCACCAGATTTTAATTAATATGATAAGTAACACTTGCAAGGCAGGCAGAGTTGTTTTTCTCTCCCTTTTTAATTGCCGAGTGTGAATGGAGGAGAGGAGGAGAGGAGGAGAGGAGGAGAGGAGGAGAGGAGAAGAGGAGGAGAGGAGGAGAGGAGGAGAGGAGGAGAGGAGGAGAGAAGGAGAGGAGGAGAGGAGGAGAGGGGAAGAGGAGGAGAGGAGGAGAGGAGGAGAGGGGAAGAGGAGGAGAGGAGGAGAGGAGGAGAGGGGAAGAGGAGGTAGCGGAGGAGAGGGGAAGAGAGAGGAGAGAGAGACGGGGAGTTTTTCAGTGAGAGAGAGAGAGAGAGAGAGAGAGATTTGGCATTTCACCTGAGAGAGCTGCTGGGGAAGACGTGCGAACATTTCAGCGTTTGTGATATCCTGTCTGATTATCATGGGACATGATACGTAGGTAATGTCACTCTTCAGAATCATTTACAGAGTGAACCCAAAAGCCTTTCAGAGGACGGAAGAACCATCACAGGGTTGTGATTAATCTAACACACACACGCACACACACACACTTCGCCCCCTGCCGTGATCTTGGAAAGACAGCTGACTCTATGGTGTGTGATATGTTGCCTTACCAGATCCTGCCAATCAAAGCCATATTCATCCCGTTTCCTGATTTGAAGAAAACACACAAGGAAGCCTAATTTGCCAATACCCGATTTTAACACAAATGTGTCATCCTCTACGTATGCACGTGCGACAACTTGCACACACACAAAAACAAATACGCACAAACTGCACACTTCCATGCGCGCACACACACTCACATCAATACACCAGCAAGGAGACTGAGTAGAGACAAGCAGTGATTCCTATGAAGTAAAACACATGGCTACTTCCATATACTGTGTAGGATAGTACAACAATGAATAAATACCAATTATAGACCAGTAGGAAACATTTGACATATTATTGAGGGCATAACTGAAGCACTACCTATAAGCATTCAGATGAACTGTTTCATTATAAAGCTTCTCCCAGGCCACACGCACAATCTCTTCCTCATCCAACATTAATACAAATTCATCCACGTTAAAAGAAAACCTGCCATGGGTGAAATACTATTAAAACATGTCTTTTCAGATGTTTAATCCCTCCGTCAAACACTGTGATCTTCTTCTGTCTGACAACTTCTCTCACAATCATCACCAAATCACTCCAACTATACACACACACACACACACACACACACGTGGTTTTCAGCTAGCTGTTTCGAAAAGGAACTGTGGATTTTCTCGACTCCCTGAGCTGGATGTATTAAAGTATCTTGAAGCATGAGATTCTGGGGGAGACAAACTCCCTACCTTGGTTAGACTGTACCCCTTCTGGAACCCCAGATATACATTTGTCCATTGAGGACAGGTATATCGAGTTCATCAGTTTAATACAGAGGGAGTTTTCAAATCCCGAACCCAATGTTGTAAAGTACTTTAGTAAAAATACTTTAAAGTACTACTTAAGTAGTTACTTTCTATTTATATTTTGGACAACTTTTATTTCAGTACATTCCTAAAGAAAATAATGTACTTTTTACTCCATAAATCTTCCCTGACATCCAAAACTATTCATTACATTTGGAATGCTTAGCAGGACAGGAAAATGGTCCAATTCACAAACTTATCAAGAGAACATCCCTGGCCATCCTTACTGCCTCTGATCTGGAAGACTCACTAAACACAAGTGCTTCATTTGTAAATTCTGTTTGACTGTTGGATTGTGACCCTGGCTATCCGTAAATGAATAAAAAACAGGAAAATGGTACCGTCTGGCTTGCTTAGTATATACATTTAAAATTATTTATACTTACACTTTTGATACTTATGTATATTTTTGCAATTACATTTACTTTTGATACTTAAGTATTTTGAAAACCAAATACTTTTAAACTTTTACTAAAGTAGTATTTTACTGAGTGACTTTCACTCAGTAAAATACTCATTTTCTACTCATACTCATTTTCTATCAAGATATCTTTACTTTTACACAAGTATGAAAATTGGGCACTTTTTCCACCACTGCCCAAACCACAACCCTCTCCCAAAGCCCCAGGCGTGGTCCATCCACTAATGACTAGCCACAAGGTGATAGGAGTCACTCGATGGAGAGGTGGACTAGCACTTGTGTCTAACAGCTGCAATTATCAAACCCACACTAACTACTATTGATCCCCTCTCAGGTCAGGTGATAACAGGGCATTTCCCACTTACTACGAGAGCTGTTCACCGTGAGTGCTTATCCATCTGTGGAGGGGACCAGAAGGACTTGCTCAAATACCTGATGAGCGCTACGCAAATATTGGTACAGAGTTAGAGTTAGAGTGAGAGTGTACGAGGTTGCTGTGGATGACTTTTTCTGCCTGGCCCGGCGATCGAGTGGGAGTGTTAATGTGTGTGTGTGTGTGTGTGTGTGTGTGTGTGTGTGTTAGAGTGAACCATTAAGGGTACTTTGGTTGTCCCCACAGAATAACCCTTTGAATAAACCCTTTTTGGTTCCAGGTTGAACCAAAAAGGCTTCTACCTGGAACCAAAAATGGTTCTGCTATGGGGACCGCCAAAGAACCCTTTTGGAACCCTTTTTTCTAAGAGTGTACAGTTGAAGTCGGAAGTTTACATACACCCTTAGTCAAATACATTTAAACTCAGTTTTTCACAATTCCTGACATTTAATAATCTTTGTAAAAATTCCCTTCATAGGTCAGTTAGGATCACCACCTTATTTTAAGAATGTGAAATGTCAGAATAATAGAGAGAATGATTTATTTCATCACATTCATCACATTCGCAGTGGGTCAGAAGTTTACATACACTCAATTAGTATTTGGTAGCGTTGCCTTTAAATTGTTGAACTTGGGTCAAACGTTTCGGGTAGCTTTCCACAAGCTTCCCACAATAAGTTGGGTGAATTTTGGCCCATTCCTCCTGACAGAGCTGGTGTAACTGAATCAGGTTTGTTGGCCTCCTTGCTCGCACACGCTTTTTCAGTTCTGCCCACAGATGTTCTATAGAATTGAAGTCAGGGCTTTGTGATGGCCACTCCAATACCTTGACTTTGTTGTCCTTAAGCCATTTTGCCACAACTTTGGAAGTATGCTTGGGGTCATTGTCCATTTGGAAGACCCATGAGACCAAGCTTTAACTTCCTTACTGATGTCTTGAGATGTTGCTTCAATATATCCACGTAATTTTCCTCCCTCATGATGCCATCTATTTTGTGAAGTGCACCAGTCCCTCCTGCGGCAAAGTACCCCCACAACATGACGCTGCCACCCCCGTGCTTCACAGTTGGGATGGTTTTCTTCGGCTTGCAAGCCTCCCCCTTTTTCCTCCAAACATAACGATGGTCATTACGGCCAAACAGTTCTATTTTTGTTTCATCAGACCAGAGGACGTTTCTCCAAAAAGTACGATCTTTGTCCCCATGTGCATTTGCAAACCGTAGTCTGGCTTTTTATGCCGGTTTTGGAGCAGTGGCTTCTTCCTTGCTGAGCGGCCTTTCAGGTTATGTTGATATAGGACTCGTTTTACTGTGGCTATAGATACTTTATATAGATACAGCTGCATGGTCCCATGGTGTTTATACTTGCGTACTATTGTTTGTACAGATGAACGTGGTACCTTCAGGCGTTTGGAAATTGCTCCCAAGGATGAACCAGACTTGTGGAGGTCCACCATTTTTTTTCTGAGGTCTTGGCTGATTTCTTTTGATTTTCCCATGATGTTAAGCAAAGAGGCACTGAGTTTGAAGGTAGGCCTTGAAATACATCCACAGGTACACCTACAATTGACTCAAATGATGTCAATTAGAAGCTTCTAAAGGTTGGAATTTTCCAAGCTGTTTAAAGGCCCAGTCAACGTAGTGTTACTGTAGAGTAAAGCTGGGGTTCAACATTAATTACTGTCAGCTCATTGACGTCCCTCTGAAAGAAAGGACAAATGGGTAGTTTTATAACACTATCTCCCTACATCTTCACCTCAGCAGATCTCCCTGCTCCTGTCCAATAACGTACAGCAGACCCCATCTGGCTTTGAAAGGGGGAGCGTCACACCATAGAAATAGACTTCACAGTCTAGGGTTGCAAAATTCTGGTAACTTTCCCCAAATTCCCAGGTTTCCCAGAGATCCCGTTTGGAACATTCCCGTAATCAGAAGGGAATAATCAGGATATCTGGAATCATCCAACCAGAATTTCTGGAAAACCTGGGAACGTTATCAGAATTGTGTAACCCTAGAAAAGACAGTCCAATTCAACGCAATATGCTATTATTAAAGGGTCTGGCCATCTGCTAACATTGTTCATAGCAATAAGACTGGCGGAAGACAAGTAAAACAAAAGAGTGCAATTCTCAATTATTTTTTTCCCCAATTGGCATTTTGCAGAATGAGACTCCAGTGACAAATTCTATCGTGCCTCCACATTGAGTTACATTGTGAAAAATCACATGGATATTCTAGCTATTGTCCTCTCTAGCCATTATATTTTTATGGGCCCCACCCCATCAATGGATCTTTAAGGGCTTTGAGCTAATCACCAGTGTGCAGATAACAAAGGCAAGGTTAATGGTTGCTGACAGCATAACCTACATGAAGGATCTTGATAAGACCAGAGCCTTATGTTATCGCCACGGCGATTGCTTTGCCTATTTCCTGGTCAAGAGCCAGGGCAGCGAGGAAGGCGACGATCAATGCCCAGGGGCCAATGACCATGCATCTCACATTGTTACATATATATGGCCCATTCAGATAGCTCCTATTCAAAGGCAACAGGATATATGAGGAGGGCAGTGGCTGAGACACACAGACAAAGACAGGCTTTTGTTTTGTCCCATCACCTTCTCAGGATTTATGACGTCCAATTACAAAGGTGTACAGCGAACAGTATTCCCCATTAGCCTATCAAATGCCTTAGTGGTTGTTGTGAACTGGTTATCAGGCCTTTCTGTGGACACAAAGAATTTATAGCGCCATGAATTCCACAAAGAAGTGTTGGCTTTCTTTCTTGTTGTGCGGCACAAAGTTAAAGGACAGGTAATTTAGAGCTGAGGACTTTGTGTTTAATTTGTTAGATGATTATGTTAATTAAACTTGCATCTCAATGCTGCACTTTCCCCATCTCCAACATCTCAAATTTGAAGGAAGAAGTCATTGGAGGATTGTACTGCTTCAAAACCAAGCACACAATGGCTGGTTTTACTTTGGTTTCTTTCTGCTACCAGTCATTTAAGATATTCCATTAGGTGGGAAAAGGACTCAATTTAACACCAGAAGGGACAGATTCACTAACCATGCCATTCATACAAGTGTTCATTTGATCCAAAGACAAAAGATTAAACACAGGCCTACTCATAATCATTTCTCATAGTAATATCTCATTTAGTTGTCTCATCCTATATATGACTCTCGTACCATGTTGCATTGGCTCTGGACAATATAAGCTAAACGTCGCGTGGGTATAAACACTTTAAATCTGGACACAAGTCACTGCCAAACATACATAATACATCATATATAAAACTAAATCTGGATAAAATACTGTGGTATTATACATTAACATTTCAGAGGGTTTTTGGTTGTGCCTCCGTGAGTGGATGTCGATAGAATATCAGTTGATTGTTGATTGTAGAACCCAGGCTTCTCCCAGCTCCCTCTCAGACAACCCAGTGCTGGAGGACGATCTTATTCTGTCACATTTGTTGGCAAGTTGCCATCAGGGCATGACAGGGAAATAACACTCTTCAAGGATAATGATACAGCTGTACGCCATCGGCTGCTCCAGACAGGCTTTAGCGGGTGTATAGTGAAAGCCCTACCATCAATGGCAAACAAAAGGGTTTACTTTATACGATTTACATGCATCTTTTAGAATATATATGGTGCACAACTTAGATGTTGAAAATGCTTTTACATCCCAATTAATGGATTAACAAATTCCCTGTCACAATGTCTAATCATAGTGAGGAGAGAAATGGTAAGAAAGCTCTCTGTTGACATGTTGATAATAATAACTACAGTAGGGCCAGTAAACAGTCAATTCCTTCTTCATTTCTGTTTTTTTCCCCAGCCTTTGCTGTGTGTGCGTGTGCGTGTGTGTGTGTGTGCATGAGTGTGCGAGAGAGAAACCACAGCGTGGGGTAGATTGTCAAAATTGTACTTGGTGAATAGCAAAATTGTTAGTTGTGTATATATGACATTTAGGCAACAAAGTTAATAATAAAATTTTTTTTAAAAACATTAAAATTTTCATATTGCTATGTCCAGAAGTAATCATTTAGAAGTTACAAATAGCAACATGTTAAGTCAAGTGCAGAGGTTTCCCATAAACAACCCCAACAGCTAAACTTCGCCCCAAACCAGCCCCAATCTGACTTCATTCATATTAAGTGCAAGACAGACAAGCATATGGATTCATGTCAGTGGTAATCGCTGCTACTATTCCCATACGTCATTTACATTCTGTCCATTACCTGCACGGCTCAATTCTCAATGTCAAATAGATTGTGGCGACTAGGAAATGGCACTCAATTTTCCTTTGCTAATGCAAACAATATACGTTTCCTCCAAATCAATATAATAGGGCTGACCATTACCCAGATTAAATATCTACTGTAATGCACTTACATCCCAAGACCTAGCTACTTAGTTTCCTCATACTGAGGAGCTTAAGAAAGACTAAATATCCAAATTAATGTTGATGGTTTGGAATTACAGTCAATCTTTGTGATGGACATTCTCGCTATACTCCACCTGTATAAAAGTATAAGGATTATCAGATTTTTTTAAAGAGCATAGAATTACAGAAATGCAATTCTGTAGTTTAAAATGACTTAAAAGTGTACACAAGGCTGTGTACTAGATTACGCAATGTCTTCCCAAAATGCAAACAATCTAATACTCCCTGCTTTGCCAGTCTTCTAGAGTACGTAAGTCATTGAAATTGGGCACCTGCCTGCCCCTCAGTTCATTAATGACCATGGCTGCCATGGCAACAGGCGTTGAGCTCTAACCCTGCTGAGTCGCCGTCCGTCTCCCTGAGTGACAGGAAGTCAGAGCTGCCCAGCGGTTGGACACAACTTTTTGACTTCTACAACTTTCTGTGTTTCTCCCCTTCTCTTTGTAGCTGCCAGGTTTAGCCAGGGTACTCAACGACCAGGCCAAGACAGAAAGCCTAGGGGGGGCCATCAGGTCAGAAAGCTCACAAGTGGCAGAGGAACCGCACTCAAGCTTCAAGACAGTACATCATTGTTTTGGTGACTTTTTGACAGACCTAGAGGAAGCAGGGCTCAACAGTAGGGACTGTACATAAAAATCCCAGGCTGCCTGCAGGCCACAGGACCGGCTGATTGTGTGAAGAGGGGTGGAGGAGAGGAGTGGAGAACACGCCTGCGTGGCCCCGGAGGAGAGGAGAGGAGTAGGAGGTAAATCCACAGGGAAAATTGCACTAAAAGAAATGCACTATTTATTCCCGCTGTGGTCCACCATTAGAGAGCCAGTGGTTTGGTGAATGCGTCACAGAATGGCTGTTCAAAAATACAACGGTGGACTCCGAGCACCCCTCGTGTCTTGGGGTCCGGGTTAAATGGAAGTGGAGAAAAATGCTGGATCTTTGTGTACAGCTTGTGGCTGCAAAAAGCACCCAAAACCTGCTGTGAACCTTGTTTTCTGTAATCACCAAGCCCGGTCATACAATTATGCACAATGAATGAATGTTTCACTCGACGGCCACAAACATTGCTAACCTGCATTGACAGCACGCAATTCCGGGTGAATTCTGAGAAGAGATTTTTGTTCACACTGTTCGCATGAGAAGCACTTTGATACTAAAGGTACCATGTTGCTTGTGTTTTTTAAGTTGCTGCTGATATTGAAGGATTTCCCCCCCAGTTGTCACATTGGAAAATCAATGTATTTAATTCTGAAGAAAAATCCAAACCTACTCTGAGCTTAATACTCAGGTCATTGAAGTGAATTTAATGATAACATGTAAAACATTGTAGGATGCTGTATGGCTGAAGCGTTGACCCTGCCATATCTGACAAAGAAACATTGTTTCTCTGTATTTAGAACAAGCGCTGAAGCTCTTTAATGGTCCAATCAGTTAAATCATTAGAGACAGAGAGGGAAGGGTAATCATTTAATAGCCATCTTATTCATTCCAGAGAAATAAATAAAAGTATTTCTGAAGATATTGGCAAGGCTAAAAGGAAGTAGCCCTAAGAATTTAAAACACATTGTAAAAAGGTACTAAGGTATTTTTTCTATTTTGCTAATATACCGGTACCCTTTGTATATAGCCTCATAGTTGTTATTTTACTGTGTTACTTTTTATTCTTTTTTACTTTAGTTTATTTAGTAAATATTTTCTAAACTCTTTGTTGAACTACATTGTTGGTTAAGGGCTTCTAAGTAAGCATTTCACGGTAAGGTCTACACCTGTTGAATTCGGTGCATGTGACAAATACAATTTGATTTGATTTAAGGCTTGTTACTGAGTTGGGGTCAATTCCATTTCAATTCCAGTCAATTCAGAAAGTCCAATTCCAATTCTCTTCAATGCTATTCAATGACGAACATTTGGAATTGGAACTTGGTTTACTTTCTGAATTTGGCTGGTAATGAATTGGAATTGAACCTAACTCTGGCCTGTCTGCTACATTTCAAATAGATCATTTGTTTACAAATCCTTTGTTATAACATATATTCAAATAGTTAATTGTGGGGTAGCCAGAATGTTACGGTTTCCCATCAAATATACCTCTTTCAAAAAATACTGAACTACGGTCTAGGCTACTAACAGTGTATTTTCGTCAACATTGGGCCTTCAACAGTGAAGCCTCTGCTTGTCCACCAATGGAAGGATGATATGTGCTGTTTTCTCATAGAGCTCAGGTGACATCTAGAGGCCACTAGTCACAGGTGCACCTTTACATTCGACAATCCTGGACTCTTTGGATTTAAGAACTGCTGGATGTGTAGCGTTCAGCAGGATGCAAAGCAAACTGAAATTCTTTAGGCAACACTGCCATCTACTGACGAGAAGCTGTGTGACATCACCCTCAACTCAGATTTAAAAAAAAATACAAAGTCAGGCAAATCAAAGAGCCTAGTTGAATAGGAAGATGTAGGCTAATGGATCAGGGTGTGAAAACAATATGGTGGACATCCACTGGGAATTTCTGAAGCCATTGCATGAGTTGACAGTAGGCTTTCCCGTACTGACAGGCAGGCAGTACTCTCCCTGTCTCGCCAGCTGATGGCAACCAAGAGCTTATGGTCGCAAGCACTCCATGATTCACTTTGAGACATAGTCCTGCAGGATATCAGAAACGCTTTGGTATAGAGAAACAACTGAGCACAGGTTAGTAGACTTTTATGGAAGGGAACACAAACTGACAATTCACGCCTGTTAGCGTATATCTGTGAAAATATATTTGCGTTTCTAATTCGCTACTAACTGTAGCTACGGCAGTGCTGATCTGTCTGTTTTTATTTTATTGTGCTGTTTGACAACTTAGCAGCAGCAAGAGATTTCCGAACTGCTCTAGTTTAGTCACACACGGACACCCCAGAGGAGTTAAAGACACCTCATAGAGTTACACAGCCAAGACCAGGTGTATCATTTGCCATTGACAACACACTGAGGTTTAGGAAACTGTCTTTGATGTTGATGATAAACACTTCCTGGTTGACAGTCTTTTATGATATTGTAAACAATAGTATAATATACAGGACTAAAGTACTGTATGATTAAACTTCACCTGTTCACGTCAATAGTATAATATACAGGACTAAAGTACTGCATGATTAAACTTCACCTGTTCACATCAATAGTATAATATACAGGACTAAAGTACTGCATGATTAAACTTCACCTGTTCACATCAATAGTATAATATACAGGACTAAAGTACTGCATGATTAAACTTCACCTGTTCACATCAATAGTATAATATACAGGACTAAAGTACTGTATGATTAAACTTCACCTGTTCACATCAATAGTATAATATACAGGACTAAAGTACTGTATGATTAAGCTTCACCTGTTCACATCAATAGTATAATATACAGGACTAAAGTACTGCATGATTAAACTTCACCTGTTCACATCAATAGTATAATATACAGGACTAAAGTACTGCATGATTAAACTTCACCTGTTCACATCAATAGTATAATATACAGGACTAAAGTACTGCATGATTAAACTTCACCTGTTCACATCAATAGTATAATATACAGGACTAAAGTACTGTATGATTAAGCTTCACCTGTTCACATCAATAGTATAATATACAGGACTAAAGTACTGCATGATTAAACTTCACCTGTTCACATCAATAGTATAATATACAGGACTAAAGTACTGTATGATTAAACTTCACCTGTTCACATCAATAGTATAATATACAGGACTAAAGTACTGCATGATTAAACTTCACCTGTTCACATCAATAGTATAATATACAGGACTAAAGTACTGTATGATTAAGCTTCACCTGTTCACATCAATAGTATAATATACAGGACTAAAGTACTGTATGATTAAGCTTCACCTGTTCACATCAATTGTATAATATACCAAACTAAAGTACTGTATGATTAAACTTCACCTGTTCACATCAATAGTATAATATACAGGACTAAAGTACTGTATCATAGAGCTTCACATCAACTTCCTGAAAGGCTGTTTGGTTGTCAAGACAACAATCTTTAAAAGTGTCTGATTTGATCAGAAACAATCTCCAAAGGAACAGATTGTCCCTGTACTCCTCTGCTATTTGATCCTATACTGTCATCACCATTCATCACCACTACCGTCTATATGACATGTCCTCTAGATCGGTGCTTCTCAACTGGTTTTGCCTCTGGACCCAAATTGGACCAGGTTGTCTCATTCGCGAGCCAATACTGAAACTGCGAAAAACAAATCGCCAAAATGCCATCCGGAAAGCTATTTTTAATGCTATGTTGATGAAGAATGTTAGTAAGCTCACTGGTTTGAGACCACAGAATCAACCCAATCTGCTAAATAGTGCTGCTAATAGCTCTATATTCAAAATACGAATTTAATATTTATTTATTTCAGACACTAAATTATTTTTAAAAATGTAGGTTGATTATTATTTCTACACACTTTCTACCTGTCTGTAGCTAGTAGTTTAGGTTCAGACTGGAGTATGTTTTAAATGGAATCCTACCACGACCCAAATTTGACCCCCCAGTTGAGAATCACTGCTTTAGATCCTAATAAGACTCAAGTCCACGTAGAAAACGTAAGCAATTTAGAAACACAAGCTTTCAAATCATTGTGTAGCTTTGTCCGTCCTGAAGTGATTATATTCAATGCATCACAAATGATGAATCCAAAAAGGTGCGGAACTTTGAACGCACCTGAACTCAACAGCATCCCCCAACACACACACACACACACCACACACACACTCCTCTTGGAATCTGGAAAATTAGCTTACAAATCT
The DNA here is from genome assembly GCF_901001165.1 of Salmo trutta. Lineage (NCBI taxonomy): Eukaryota > Metazoa > Chordata > Actinopteri > Salmoniformes > Salmonidae > Salmo > Salmo trutta. Next base: position 52,672,740 of record NC_042962.1, on the reverse strand, counting down.
CCCTCGTAAAAGCACCACAAGAAAACTTTCTGATAACAAATAAGTCAAACCAGCAACATGATGAAGTAAAGGTTAAAATGAACACTCACGTCCTGTCAGCCCTATCTCCTTTCCCCCAGGAAGGTGTGTTTAAATCCGCTAGTTCCTCCACCACGTCTTCTAGACTCCTCATGGTCCTGATGCTGTAACAGCATGTCCCTTCCAACCCAGACCATCTTTTCTTTACTCTGGCAGCCACAGACCTGTCAGCAGTGAATGTGTGTACGCAGCAAGTGTCCACAATTCCAAGAATTGTCAGCAGGTGCTTCTCAGTCTTCCAGTAACATATACCTGCAGCTTCCAGGAACACACACACACACTCTGGTGGGGCCCCTCCCACCATCCACACAAGTGTTCCACGTCTGTTCGGTCGCTCCACAGGTAATCCACAGGTAATCCCCCCCCCACACACACACACACACACACACCTCTCTCTCTGAACAGGTCCAAGCTTCTGAGCAGAAGTGAAGTTCTGTTGGAGTAAATATCTTCTTCTGCTGCAGCTGGTGAAGAAGGAACAAGATAGACAATTTCCAGGGGAGAGGAGAGCGGTAAAAGTGCCAGGGGAGAGAAGAGAGGACAAAGAAAGAGAAAGACAGAGTGGAGAGACAGACAGGAGAGTGGAGAGAGAGAGAGACAGGAGAGTGGAGAGAGAGAGAAAGACAGGAGAGTGGAGAGAGAGAGAAAGACAGGAGAGTGGAGAGAGAGAGAAAGACAGGAGAGTGAATAAGAGAGAAAGACAGGAGAGTGGAGAGAGAGACAGACAGGAGAGTAAATAAGCAGTACAGACAGGAGAGTGGAGAGAGAGAAAGACAGGAGAGTGAATAAGAGAGACAGACAGGAGGGGAGAGAGAGACAGGAGAGTGGTGAGAGATACAGGCAGGAGAGTGGAGAGAGAGAGAGACAGGAGAGTGGAGAGAGAGAGAGAGACAGGAGAGTGGAGAGAGAGAGACAGACAGGAGAGTGGAGCGAGAGACAGACGAGAGAGTGGAGAGAGAGCAGAAAAGAGATGGTGAGTGAGTGGAGGTAGAGAGAAAGAGAGAGCAGATCAGAGATCACAGAGAGCAGATCAGAGATCACAGAGTGAGCAGATCAGAGATCACAGAGTGAGCAGATCAGAGATCACAGAGAGAGAGGTAGAGCAGAAAGAAAGCAGATCAGAGCACAGAGATAGAAAGAGAGAGAGCGAGAGAGAGAGAGAGCCCAGTAGCAGCAACCATCTCTGAGAGTTGTGGCAGCAGGACTGGTGTGTCTCCTCAAACCTCTGTTGCCTTTTATATCCTGTTCCTCATACAGTCTAGTCCTGACGCTCTGGCTTTTACCCTTCCCTTCCCCGGGAGCACCAGCATGAATATATTATTATCAACACAAAGGCCTGCTTATTGTTTATGAATTACCAGCCTTCCTGGCAACAAAGGCTATTTTCATAAGAAAACTCAATTTCATTTCAGCTCCAATTTGATTACCAGTGAAAGAAAAGGGGCCCTTTGGTCGAACCCCCAAAGGATTTTTCTTTTTTATTCATGCCCATTGAAATGGGCTTTATTGCTTTTCTTTACAGAGCTGACGTGGAAAGCTTTTAGAGTAAACCATTGACTAAAAATTATTGCTCTGCTATTTTGTACAATAACAGAGCCTAAGAGAAGAGCATCCAGTCTTCGTCCGTCCTTTGTCGTTTTTTCCTCCTTTTCTCTCTTTTTTTTGTTGAAAATTGCAAAGGCTGGAAATTAATGACAGGCCTGTGGAGAGAGAGAGAGAGAGAGGGGGACTAGCTATGGCTTCTACAATACATGTCAAATCTAAATGATCACTAGCCATTGAACAGAGCCAGTGTAAAGAAGCCAGGAACAAGGCGAGGAGTGTGTGTGTGTGTGTGTGTGTATATATGCACATGGAGGGTGTATCCAGCTGATTGATTCAGGCCTCTAAAAATAAAGACACCTTGATGGTTTCAGAGACCCATTGTAAGATGGCTGCAGTGACTTGCTGTCACTTTCATTCTGTACAGAACTATTGATGGCAGACAATCTGCTGCACTCAACCTAGACAATACCCCCTATTGCCTTAGGACTATAGGGCTGTATAGGTGGATGGAGGGAGCTGGCAAGACTACCATTACACTATGGACATACTGGAAGACTTGAACACTTGACTTGACCCAAAGGCCTAAGCGATCATGAGGATGATATAACAGCTTTTTAGAACATGTAACTACCTCACCTAGCAGTTTCCATAATGCCTGTATAATAAGTTAATTGACTATCTTTATTTTTCACATGTATTGGACGTTACATCAGCTCTGTGATGGGCAGAACTCAGACAGGGCTGAAAGGGACGGATCGCAGCAGGAACAATTACTGATCTTTGCCATACGAGTGTTGAATGCATGTGAGAAATACATTTTTACATTTACATTTTAGTCATTTAGCAGACGCTCTTATCCAGAGCGACTTACAGTAGTGAATGCATACATTTCATTTCATGCATATTTTTTTAAATTTGTACTTTTTTGTACTGGCCCCCCCGTGGGAATCGAACCCACAACCCTGGCGTTGCACACACCATGCTGGCATTGCAAACGCCATGCTCTACCAACTGAGCCACAGGGAAGACCAAATACACTTTCCCTTTTTGCCAGCTACATCACCTGCTTACCCCCCTGCCATTCAGTCGAGTGTAGGAGTGTGTCCCAAATCCAACAGTCTATAATAGCTCCCTAATGTCTCATCCTCTCCATCTGCACTGAGATGAAACAAACTGGATGACAGGTGAAAGCTACTTCCTGGTCATCTTCCAGGATAGTGCTTTCACCCATTCTTTGTTTTCACATAAAATATGAAAGGAGACAAGGAGAGGCAGCCACTTTAGACTATTGGACACCTTAGGTCAGAGATCTTGGCTTTCTGTGATCTTTGTCATAATCTTCGCCCAAGGCTTAAACAAAAACAGGCTTCAGCCTACTGAAGATCATCCAGTTGTTTCCTAACTCTAAAGGTACCAGGTACAGTAGGCTAGTCTACACTCAATCCCCTTGTTCCCATACTCATTATAAACCCCTCCTGGCACATCCAAGCTATCACTGCATTTGATCAGCACTCTAAAAAGATACATTAGATGCTCTTTTCCATTTTTCTGCAGCGCTTTTGTGTTTGTGTAAGAATATTTAACGGTAGACAAAGGTGACTTATCAATTATTCATTCACCATCAAGGCCCAGGCTGGCATTCTGAAAGGAGCTGACATTTCAGACTTTCCACCAACATCTGCAAAATTATATCCTTTCCATTGTAAGTCAATGAAGTAGAGTCATCGCCCCCATAAAAGGCAGTAAATTGCCTTGTCACTTTCATAAGGCCATCTTTATACAACCTTCACTCTCTCCACTGCCTGCTGCTGCTGTTATGAAGGGACTGAATATGCAGCATTATCGCTTTTCAATTCACTGCCTTTGTCTTTCTATGGCTTGCATATGCATGTCTTTTAGAATGATAGAAATAAGGACTAGACAGAAAAACCAGGAAGCAGTCTAGATATGGGAGCCAACATTGGGAGTTTCATTTGGCTACTTTCTGAAGAACTGAAACTTAGCAGAGTTGTCTGGGAATTAGACTATCACTTCTTGCGGAGGTGAAAACATGTCTGGAAATCAGCATAATCTGTCAGTTCAAGACATGGGCGTATTATTCACCTCCAACGCATTGAAAACAGAGCCTGTCTGGATTGATCACCAGCCAGGAGAATAGCACAACACCACTGTGAGAAACTGTCATGCAGAAACAACCACCATTGAACCCTGGCCACAGTCTCTGCTTTAGTGAAACCGTAGAGACAGACTACTAGTTAAGATCCTCATCAGTTATTTATGCAGAACAGAACAGCACCACAGACATCAACAAAACGTGTTCCAAGCCCTCAGTCTGGAGATCCAGTGCTATTCTAATCAGGGGCAGACAGGTAACATTTAGCTTCTGCTGTCTCTGTCTAGTGGGCAGGCCACCACCACTGGCTGCTCCCGAGCTTTGTCCTCATGTAAATGTCTACTAGGTGTCATTCTCTCTCCAAATGTCATCCCTCGCTTCTGCACAAACAAAAGGAAGGAAGGAAGGAAGGAAGAAGCGTTCAGCCCCATCCGTCCGACTACGCATCCCCGCGCTCTGCTCTGACTGGGTGTCCGCCCGGCGATTAAATCTCCCACAATTCCGTTGTCTCTGTGGACCTGTGAGGCTTTATGAGGCTTTATGATTCAGACCGCTTTGTTTGTTATAATGGTGTTGGAGTGGAGGCTGCTGTGGTGTTGTGTTGTTGGGGGAACAGTGGGACTAGCCTCTCTGTGAGCCGAATAGATACATTGTTACACCCAAGTTGTATCCGTTTTACTGTTTTCCCTGCTCTTAAAATTTCTTTACGATACAGAGAGATGATTGAATAGATCTCACTTACAGGGACAGGCAACTGCAATCTTGAATGGACGCAGTGTGTGCAGGTTTTTATTCCAGCCCAGTTCTAATGCACCTGACCAAACCTGGTCTAAACTGGCAACCATGATGAGATGATATATTTGAATCAAGTGTGCAGACAGTGCAGGATTGGAACAAAACTATCCCAACTGAGTATCAAACCATCAGAGGGTTAAATGATGCTCCCATTCGACATTGACACATACAGTACTCCTCCACGATGGCTTCAATCACAGCTAAAACCTTTATTCTCCCTTCACTCTCTCCCTTCCTCCCGCCAGCCCAAACCTGGATTACTGTGAAACAATGAGGCTGTGGGCAGGAGGACAGTCACAATGGTGGAATTAACGTGGGGGGATTTACCGCCGGCTTATGCCAAGACAAAAGGTGGGCACAGCCGTGAAAGGTTTCCAGCCGCTTGAATACCCCCCCCATCCCTCTCTCCACATAAAGGAAGCTTTGTCACATGGACCCTCCACAATAGAATGAGCTTCGCTCAGGCCAGATACGCCACATAGCCAACAGAAGTCATGCAACACTGGGACACAGCCTCACCTGATGGTACAGTGTTGAAACCTGTGGAACAACAGGGCCAGTTGTACCTACACAGTTGGTAGCTGCGTTGAGAGCTGCAATGATTATACTGTATACTGTAGGCAATGTTCCTTCAAAGACATTTCGGCAGTACACACTAAGTTACACTTTTAACAGTGGTCAATTAGGCTACCTGCATTCCATGAGACTTTTGAAGAAAAAAAACATGCAGGGCTTGTCATTATGTTTATTCACTTGTCCTTCAGACAAGGTGACTGAAAATGTGTTGTTTGATGCAAGAAACCACTTTACAAAATAAAATTCATTATTATTCCCATACCATGATTACAGAGAATAATGGGAGCCTTTTGGCTACTTAGCTTATTCAAGACAGTCTCAAAACAACAACAACACTGCCACTTCACCACAGAAAAGAAGCTCTACCTGACTTGCTGTGAAAAGATGGCAAGAAATGTAAACATTGTGCTCTTGTAGGAAGCAACCACTCCCCCATTGTTGACTAGAAATTACCTATAACTGGGTCAATAACTCACTAACTAGCAAATAATTTGAAGAAAATGTGCACAAAAAAAATCTACTCGTGACTGCTCATGATGTAAACACAGTCCAGTTCAAAGTGAATGGCACAGATCCAAATAATGGCAATGGTTATTTTCACATAGAGTGCATTTGGATAGTACTCAGACCCCTTGACTTTTTCACACGTTACAGCCTTATTCTAAAATATATATTTTTTCAATTTCAATACACACAATACCCCATAATGACAAATAACCTTAAATATCACATTTACTTAAGTATTCAGACTCTTTACTCAGTACTTTGTCGAAGCATCGTTGGCAGTGATTACAGCCTCGAGTCTTCTTGGGTATGACGCTACAAGCTTGGCACACCTGTATTTGGGGAGTTTCTCCCATTCTTCTATACAGATTCTCTCAAGCCATGTCAGGTTCGATGTAGAGCGTCGCTGCACAGCTATTTTCAGTTCTTTCCAGAGATGTTAGATTGGGTTAAAGTCCGGGCTCTGGCTGGGCCACTCAAGGACATTCAGAGACTTGTCCCAAAGCCACACCTGCGTTGTCTTGGCTGTGTGCTTAGGGTCGTTGTCCCGTTGGAAGTCTGAACAGGTTATCATCAAGGATCTCTCTGTACTTTGCTCCGTTCATCTTTCCCTCGATCCTGACTAGTCACCCAGTCCCTTCCACTGAAAAACATCCCCACAGCATGATGCTGCCGCCACCATGCTTCACCGTAGGGATGGTGCAGTCCTCCAGACGTGACGCTTGGCATTCAGGCCAAAGAGTTCAAGCTTGGTTTCAACAGACCAGAGAATCTTGCTTCTCATGGTCAGAGTCCTTTAGGTGCCTTTTGGCAAACTCCAAGTGGGCTGTCGTGCCTTTTACAGAAGAGTGGCTTCCGTCTGGCCACTACCATAAAGGCCTGATTGGTGGAATGATGCAGAGATGGTTGTCCCATCTGCACAGAGGAACTCGAGCTTTGTCAGAGTGACCATTAGGCTCTTGGTCACCTCCCTGACCAAGGCCCTTCTCCACCGATTGCTCAGTTTGGCCAGGTGTCCAGCTCTAGGAAGAGAGTCTTGGTGGTTCCATTAAGAATGATGGAGGCCACTGTGTTCTTGGGGACCTTCATTTCTGCAGAAATGTTTTGGTTAACCTTCCCCAGATCTGTGCCTTGACACAATCCTGTCTCGGAACTTTACGGACAATTCCTTTGACCTCATGGCTTGGTTTTTGCTCTGACATGCATGGTCAACTGTTGGACCTTATAGACAGGTGTGTGCCTTTTCAAATCAATTGAATTTACCACAGGTGGATTCCAATCAAGTTGTAGAAACATCTCAAGGATCATCAATGGAAACAGGATGCACCTGAGCTCAATTTTCAAGTCTCATAGTAAAGGGTCTGAATACTTCTGTAAGGAGGTGACCAAGAACCCGATGGTCACTCTGACAGAGCTCTAGAGTTCCTCTGTAGAGATGGGAGAATCTTCCAGAAGGACAACCATCTCTGCAGCATTCCACCAATCAGGCCTTTATGGTAGAGTGGCCAGATGGAAGCCACTCCTTAGTAAAATGGCACACAACAGCCCGCTTGTAGTTTGCCGAAAGGCACATAAAGACTCTCAGATCATGAGAAACAAGATTCTCTGGTCTGATGAAACCAAGATTGAACACTTTGGCCTGAATGCCAAGCGCCACGTCTAGAGGAAAACTGGCACCATCCCTATGGTGAAGCATGGTGGTGGCAGCATCATGCTGTGGGGATGTTTTTCAGCGGCAGGGACTGGGAGACTAGTCAGGATCGAGGCAAAGATGAACGCAGCAAAGTACTGAGATATCCTTGATGAAAACCTGCTCCAGCACGCTCAGGACCTCAGACTGGTTGGAAGGTGAACCTTCACCCAGGACAACGACCCTAAGCACACAGCCAAGACAACGACCCTAAGCACACAGCCAAGACAACGCAGGAGCGGCTTCGGGACAAGTCTCTGAATGTCCTTGAGTGGCCCAGCCAGAGCCCGGACTTTAACCCGAACGAACATCTCTGGAGAGACGTTTAGGGACCGGGAGAAAATGCACAATAACTCCAAAATAACAGAAAGTTTATTTCCGTACGAAATGTCCAAATGTTATCAGTTTGACCGGTTTTAAGAAAATGAAAAGCTGAGAAAACAATGAAACACGTTTCTGGTAAGTCTTCAGTTGATCTTGGGTGAAATACTGTCTGCTGGCATAACAGTGTCAAAGATAACATGTTACACTCACATTTTCTCAAGAGACGCTGAAAGAAAGAATTCATATTTCTCCACTCCTGTTCCCGAGACAAAACTAACATTTGTTGTATTATTTCACTGCAAGAAATGTATAATTCCACAGCAGTTATTATATTACATGTGAGAGGGTATAGGCCTAGTCAGTGTCCAGAGTTCAGTTACTATTCCATTTTACGCATATAACTTAAATTAGGAATATTCTGTTTATTCATGGATACTCGTGAGCGGGATATCAAAAGGTGCATGTAAACAGCTTATTCCGAATTAGACCTTAAGCGGGATATGAGCTACTGTCCGGAATACTGTGCGCATGGAAACGTGGCCACTGTCACAATTCCTGGACTGTTTATAGTATATTTCCACCTGAATCTACCACTGACAGGTGTCCAATGATAACTGTCTGGTTCATTTGGAGTTAAAGTGAGAGCACTTTGCAGGACAAAGGCTACATCACATTTAGGTCATTAAGCAGACGCTGTTATTCAGAGGCAATTTACAGCCAGTGTTTCAACTAAGATGGGTAAAACAACATGTCAGTCATCGCAAGTATTCAGATACACAAGAGATTCAGTTTACTAGTTTAATTCAGAGACAACAAGAGATTCAGTTTGATGGTTTAATTCAGAGACAACAAGTTGAGAAGAGTGATAGAGAGAGGAAGAGGTAATAAATAGAGGGATATGGGAGGGAGATTTTCACTGAACAATAGACTTAAGGAGTGCATAATACATTTCTCATCAGTCAATTTCATTTAAATACATAAATTACAGACATAATATAGAATCTGAAATAGTTAGATAAGTAGTTTACATTAGTGTTCATCATTGGAATCAATATTGCATTGGAATATTTGAAGTATTTTAAACTGAAGAGCCTGCCAGAAATGTAAGCTAATTATCATGGAATAATTTCCCCAAGGCACATTTCATGATATTAATTTGAGACGCTACGGTTCGTTTCTGTACAAATCATAGGTGACAAAGAAGTAGAAAAGCAAAAGTAGAAATAGTGTTTTCAGGAAAGAATTAAAATAGAAAGTCCATTATCCGGTAAAATAACAGTAACAAGAAATAGGTCATCCAGAATACTTCAAATAATCATCATCAGAAAACCACAAAAATCACCTGAAAACATTCCAGTATTGGATTGCTAAGGTTTCCATGGAAACATGCAGAATGAGCTAGAGGTTATGCTGTTCTGTGTGTTGGCCATAGGTTCCTACAAGGCTCAGAGGACTGGGCAGGGAGATGCTCCAGAGTGGGGTAAGAGGAGGGTGGGGGTGTTGAGGAGCTTGGTAGCAGGGTAATGCAGGCAGTGACAAAATCATCATCTGTCAAAATCGTCTGGGTTGCATCTCAATAGTCTACCTTTCCTCTGCATAAAACTGGACAGGTGAAAGGAAATCCCTTTGTAGGCACTAGGGACCTACTGCACATAACGGTGCAGATCAGCAGATGAGAAGAGCAAACCCACTATTGAGATGCAGCCACTGTCTCTAGTGTTTATTCCCTGAGACTATTCCTCTACATGCAGAGGATGGATCTCAATAGTCTGAACTTACTTCCTTTCCTCATCACGGATGTTAAAGTACTGTACAAGTGACAGAAAATTCCCATGTTGTTTTCACCTGCTTTCAGATCAGTGCAGAAGGGGAGAGGTAGAGAGGAATCGCCCTTTGAGAAGCACCCGGAAGGAGACAGTCAGTGACGTCAGACGTATCTTCACTAGTGTGATTGTTCCAGCCTCTTTCCGATCCCAGATCAACACAAAGAGGTCTGAGGTCCGAGGTCCATGCCGCAGCCAATTATCTTCCAGAGTGATTCAGGGACGCTATGTTGCATTTTCATTGGCTGTTTTGACTTTGAACCACACCCAGTCTCTTACAACAGTGACAGATCAGTGTTCCACAGTGTCAGTTCACAGTGTTACACCAGATGGCTTCGTGGTTAACAATTTTGGTCCAGTCACGGTAGAGCCCGAACCCAACCATGCTGATGCGATGTTACCTGAGTACTCACAAGTTGGTCTCGTCCCAGGTGGGGTCGTTCATGTTCTTCAGGACTCTCCTCAGGATCTTCTCCAGCTCCTTCCTGGCTTTCTGCTCTTCATCCAGGGTCCTCCTCATCTTCTTGTTGTCCTGTTTTGGGGGGGGGGGGGGGAACAAAGATGGCCGCTGGATCTTAGATAAGGCTCTAAATCGCACATGCCTGGAATGAACAGAACTCTGGTTCTGGGATGTGTATGCTTAGTGTATCCTTGTCTTAAAGATCCTCTTATTCCTTATGATTCCGACGCTGTATGACCGACATGCTATTTGATGTGATGGTTTAGAGAATGCTAAAACGTGCTAACTCTCCTGAACGCTCACCTGTTTCAGCTCCTGTACTTCATCCTTCAGCCCATACACCGTGTCTACTAGAGTCCTAAGGCAGACAGACATGTTAGTTAACCAACCCAACCACAGCACACCATTATCAATAAACCCCATTAGGGAACATATCAACTTCTGAACGTGTGAAGTGAAGAGTTCTCCCAATCTAACGCACTGAGAGTTCAGGGAGGAATGCAGTGCTTACTTCTCCTCGATGACAGTCTGGCCGTTGCTCTTGGTCTCCTCCACGATGATCTTCTCCTCCTCAGGGAAGAGCATGTGCAGACTTGACTTCTCCCTGGATCCTGATTGGTAAAACAAGACCGTCAGCAGAGCACATTGGTTGATGGACGGGGATGACTCATTGACTGATTGGCTGACAGGGTGGGTGACCTTTCCGTAGAGGTTTGACACACTAAGGCTGTAGCTCAATAGTTCAAACTAGCCTCTTCTCCTTGTGTCCTGTCCCCCCTGATCACAGTCCTTTCATTTATCAGCGGCAATGAAGGAAAGACGACAAGGAGGCCATTTTAGAGTATTAGGACACAGCCAAAACCAGATTCAGATAAGCGGCCTGTCAAAGGGGGCCTGTGGAAGGATCAGGACAGGTGTGGTAGAGGAGGAGAACTTGACCTGGCAAATCAAGTCTCCCTCTCATCTACCATTTATCCTTTATTCATACAGGAGATCCCATTGAGATTCAATATCTCTGTCCTCCAAGGGAGTTCTAAGCTATGACAGCAGCATATTAACTCATCATTTTAATGATTGTAACGTGACACCAGGTCCTTTGAAGCCGTTAATAGTTGAGAACAGAAGGGAGGCTGAGGAGCAGTTATTCCCTTTGTCCACCGAGGTCTTTTGAGGGGAGAAGGGTGTGTGTGTGTGTGTGTGTGTGTGTGTATACACTACAGGTCAAAAGTTTGGGGTCACTTAGAAATGTCCTTGTTTTTGAAAGAAAAGCAACTTTTTGCCAATTAAAATAACATCAAATTGATCAGAAATACAGTGCAGACATTGTTAATGTTGTAAATGACTACTGTAGCAGGAAACGGCTGATTTTTTATGGAATATCTACAGAGGCCCGTTATCAGCAACCATCACTCCTGTGTTCCAATGGCACGTTGTGTTAGCTAATCCAAGTTTATCATTTTAAAAAGGCTAATTGATCATTAGAAAACCCTTTTGCAATTATGTTAGCACAGCTGAAAACTGTTCTGATTAAAGAAGCAATAAAACTGTTCTTCTTTAGGCTAGTTGAGTGAGTATCTGGAGCATCAGCATGTGGGTTTGATTACAGGCTCAAATTGCCAGAAACAAATGACTTTCTTCTGAAACTCGTCAGTCTGTTCTGAGAAATGAAGGCTATTCCATGCGAGAAATTGCCAAGAAACTGAAGATCTCGTACAATGCTGTGTACTACTCCCTTCACAGAACAGTGCAAACTGGCTCTAACCAGTAGTGCATGCATGCATGAATACATACAGTGGCTTTCGAAAGTATTTTGTTGCCTTACAACCTGGAATTAAAATTGATTTTTGTTTCCCAGTCCCTGCCGATGAAAAACATCCCCACAGCATGAAGCTGCCGCCACCATGCTTCACTGTGGGGATGGTATTCTCAAGGTGATGAGAGGTGTTGGGTTTGCGCCAGACATAGCATTTTCCTTGATAGCCAAAAAGCTCAATTTTAGTGTAATCTGACCAGAGTACCTTCTTCCATATGTTTGGGGAGTCTCCCACATGCCTTTTGGCGAACATATTATATATTTCTTTAAGCAATGGCTTTTTTTCTGGCCACTCTTCAGTAAAGCCCAACTCTGTGGAGTGTACAGCTTAAAGTGGTCCAATGGACAGATTCTCCAATCTCCGCTGTGGAGCTTTGCAGCTCCTTCAGGGTTATCTTTGGTCTCTTTGTTGCCTCTCTGATTAATGCCCTTCTTGCCTGGTCTGTGTTTTGGTGGGCAGCCCTCCCTTGACAGGTTTGTTGTGGTGCCATATTCTTTCCATTTTTTAAATAATGGATTTAATGGTGCTCTGTGGGATGTTCAAAACCCATCCCTGATCTGTACTTCTCCACAACTTTGTCCCTGACCTGTTTGGAGAGCTCCTTGGTCTTCATAGTTCCACTTGCTTGGTGGTGCCCCTTGCTTAGTGGTGTTGCAGACTCTGGGGCCTTTCAGAACAGGTGTATATATACATACACTGAGATCATGTGACAGATCAGGTGACCCTTAGATTGCACACAGGTGGACTTTATTGAACTAATTATGTGACTTCTGAAGGTAATTGGTGGCACCAGATCTTATTTAGGGGCTTCATAGCCAAAAGGGGGTGAATACATATGCACGCACCACTTTTACGTTTTTGTTTTTTTATATAATTTTTTTAAACAAGCTATTTTTTCATTTCACTTCACTAATTTGGACTTTTGTGTATGTCCATTACATGAAATCCAAATAAAAATCCATTTAAATTACAGGTTATAATGAAACAAAATAGGAAAAACGCCAAGGGGGGTGAATACTTTTGCAAGGCACTGTGCATACATGCATAAGGGAGAGAGTTCATGTTAGGTTCCTCCTATCTTCAGTTTCTGAGAGGTTGGCTTGACAGACATTTCACAGAAACAGCAGACACAGCTACTGTAAACCACACAGAACTAACCATGACTAAGAGAGGGGGAGAAACTACAAATAGTGGCTGAAGGAAAGCCAGGGCCGCATTCAGCAGGACACAGCGTTGGCCAACATTCAGATAGAAATGTATTATGTTGAACAAACATGTAGAATAAGGAATCATGTCAGCTCTATTCCCTGCATTTCTATCTGCAACGTTTGCGTACTGAATGTGGCCTAGCCAGCAATGGGATTCCAAAACTACGATGAAAGAAAATCATATTTCTCTTTCAAAATAAAATAGTTGATTAAAAAAGGTGTGGGGGAGCGGGAAATATGGGAGGAGCGACTGTAGCTCTTACGAGAAACGGAGGAGGTCCTGTAACTACTGGCGGTCCAAATACTGTCATAATCGGAGTCCTCTGATAGGTCAGAACAGGGCTCGGTCCCTCTGGACAGGCTGCTACGGCAACCTATAGTGTCCACACTGGACCGGTCAACTGGCTCGGCCAGCACGTGGTTATGCATCAAATCAGTACCCTGCCATGCTGGGGGAGTGGATCAAACCATACAGAACGAGGGGGGAGTGGATCAAACCATACAGAATGAGGAGGGAGGGGTGGATCAAACCATACGGAACAAGGAGGGGGAGTGGATCAAACCATAATAAAGCGGTGTGGGGGGGGGGCAAATAATTTGTTGAGGTGGTTTGTGGAGAGAGGGATCCATAATAATAGGATAAATAATATACAGGTATATTTAAAGTGAGGAGGGATGGTGGGGTTATGGATGAGGACAAAAATAAAATATATACATTATTTATTTTTTAAAGGGAGACGACACAAAATAGACAAACCAAAAGGAGGAGGAACAGAACGGAGAATAACAGAATGCAAAGGGGATGAGGGGAGAGAAAAGAAACAGGAGAGAACATAGTTAAAGAGAGAGGAGACAACACTGAACTATGAGTAGCAATAGACTAGACACTGTGACAGTTGAATCTAAAACAGCTATACTCTAAAGAGCATTTATCCAGAACCTGTGAAGTCTTAGAACTAATCTGGACATGGTTCATGTTAGTACAGAAATAAAAGACAGGCTTTGGAGGAGAAGTCAAATGACACCAAAGACTAGTTGGTATTGGTTGAAGTATTGAGTCTCTGACAGGTTGTGTGTTTGCGGCGTAGTCTTACTTGAGTTGAGTGTCTGTCGTGTTTTGGCGCTGGTGCAGTAGGCCTCGATCACTTTCAGGATCTGGGCATCCTCCTCCAGAGCTGCAGTGCTCTTCCTGGTAGCAAAGTCCTCATCTGAAGGTTTCCTCTCAGGCTTACGCTTAGGCAGCAGCTTCTTCATACTCTTAGGACTTTTACTCAGCTCCTAGAGCGAGGGAGATAAAAAAGAAGAAGAGAGAGGCTCTCTTAGAACCCTAGAGGTGGGCTATTTTATTGATAAAGGCATCATCTCTAGAAACTGTGCTAGCTATTACTGTTTGGAACCTATTCCCTCTTAGACCAAAGGCCCAGGATCATACCTCTTTATAGCAAAGTGCTGCCGAGGGCTTGAGTGGGGGCGCGGGGCGGAGGCAGCTGAGGCTCCAGGGTTTGGGGGTGCTGGGGGGCTCCAGGGGACCCCACATGGGGGGGGTTTGAGGGGCCCCGTGGGAGGAGGGGTGGGGTAGGGTGTGGTAGGCAGGGCCCCCAGATACACCCCTACTCTCTGAGTGTCTGGTGGGGGTCAGGGGATGGGACGGGAGCTGGGGGAGAAGAAAGGGGGAGAGAGAAGAGGGGAGAAGTTTAAGACTGGTACAAAAAAAAGAGTATATCATATATACAGTAATATTTCTTGGAATGAAATGATGCTTGCTGCGTTCATAACCAAGTGGGAAGGTGGTAACCGATTAATCGGCATGGCCGATTAATTAGGGCCAATTTCAAGTTTCATAAATCGGTAATTGGCCTTTTTGGACGCCGAATATGGCCAATTAAATTGCAATCCACGAGGAAACTGCGTGGCAGGCTGACCACCTGTTACACGAGTGCAGCGTCAAAAGGAGCCAAGGTAAGTTGCTAGCTAGCATTAAACTTATCTTATAAAATTAATCACTAGTTAACCTAGTAATATCATCAACCATGTGTAGTTAACTAGCTTGCCCTGCGTTGCATATAATCAATGCGGTGCCTGTTAATTTATCGAATCACAGCCTACTTCAACATTGCATTCGAGAAAAAAAAGCACAATCGTTGCACAAATGTACCTAACCATAAACATCAATGCCTTTCTTAAAATCAATACACAGAAGTATGTTTTTTAAAACCTGCATATTTAGTTAAAATAAATGCATGTTAGCAGGTAATATTAACTAGGGAAATTGTGTCACTTCTCTTGCGTTCAGTGCAAGCAGAGTCAGGGTATATGCAACAGTTTGGGCCGTTGCGAACTGTGTTTCTTCCTAACAAAGACCGTAATTTATTTGCCTGAATTTTACATAATTATGACACAACATTGAAGGTTGTGCAATGTAACAGCAATACTTAGACTTAGGGTTGCCACCTGTTCGACAAAATATGGAATGGTTCTGTATTTCACTGAAAGAATAAACATTTTGTTTTTGAAATGATAGTTTCCGGATTTGACCATTATTAATGTCTAAGGCTCATATTTCTGTGTGTTTATTATAATTAAGTCTATGATTTGATATAGCAGTCTGACTGAGCGGTGGTAGGCAGCAGCAGGCTCGTAAGCATTCATTCAAACAGCACTTTACTGCCGACTCCCGAGATTAGGCTGGCAATAATAAAGTGCCTATTAGAACATCCAATAGTCAAAGGTATATGAAATACAAATCGTATAGAGAGAAATAGTCGACGCGTCATAATTCCTATAACTACAACCTAAAACTTCTTAACTGGGAATATTGAACCACCAGCTTTCATATGTTCTCATGCCTGAGCAAGGAACTTAAACGTTAGCTTTCTTACATGGGACATATTGCACTTTTACTTTCTTCTCCAACACTGTTTTTGCATTATTTAAACCAAATTGAACATTTCATTATTTATTTGAGACTAAATAGATTTTATTTATGTACTATATTAAGTTAAAATAAAAGGGTTCATTGTTCATTCAGTATTGTTATAATTGTCATTTTACAAATATGTATTTGAAAAATATATATAGAAAAAGAAAAATCTGCCGATTAATCGGTATCGGCTATTTTTGGTCCTCCAACAATCGGTTTCGGAGTTTAAAAATCATAGTCGGTCGACCTCTAGTAATAACCAGTTGTAAATACGAGTTGGATGCATTCTTTGAAGTGCTTTGAACTCGTTGAGAATCGCTGCTTGGCTAACGGGCAAACAATCGTCTTCAACCATAAATTAAAAGAACAGCTAGCTAGCTTGTAAACAAATGATAGTGTTCAAAAACTATATTAAATAGATTGCTTTTTATAAATAATGTTTTATTGTTGCATTTAAACTGCTGAAAATGCTGTTATAGAGGTCATTTCCTTAGTATGTGACATCAAAGTTCAACATGTGGGAGAAGTCCGTGATGATAGACGAGTTTCCCACTAGTAATTACCATTTGCAGGGGCATTGAAAAGGATCTTTCCCAGTGGTATGGTCATATTTACGAATGTACAAGTTGTCATGAACCCAGAATTATCTTTCCCATTCATTTGGGATTTAAACCTACAAATATCCTAATCCATGTACCTGGATCTACACAAGAAAAATGTCAGACAAACGTCGATACCTATCCCTTTAACTGACAGTCAGACTGGAGCGGTTGGGGGTGTTACCGTGTGGCAGGGGACAGACTGGGGCTTGGCGGTGGGTGTGGTCATGATCCCGGAGGGGGCGTTTCTGATCTGAGTGTGTCTCGACAGATGCTCCACCCACTCCTGCAGATCCTGCTGGTTGTTACACACCACCTGCATGCGCTCACACGTACTGCCTGTAATACACACACAAAGTCTTGTTTAACTAACCTTTGGGGACACAATTTATTCCCATTCAAAATCATATTTTGCCTAACATCAACCCTCTAGAAATAGCATTTTTCCTTCAGGTCCCCACAAGTATAGTTAAACATGTTCACACACACACACACGCGTAATTACACAGACATTACCCTTAATTTGAGCTGCTTAAACTCCACTAGTAAACAAACTGTAAACATACCTGATATTTCGAAAGCGTTTTTGACCATCTCACAATCTTCTATCCTTGAGATAAGCATTCCTGTCAATGGCAGCTTACCCTTGAAAGCAAATCAACGACAAAGAGTTACAGAAACATTTAGTGTTTACATACTTAAGGGCACTATAAAATCCGTTAGATTTTTGCCTGATTCTGTTTCTTCACAGTTTTTCCCCACTCAAAATTTACAAAATTGTTGAAAAAAAACAAACATTTGATGTTCTAAGTCCATAACAATGCTTCAAACCACATCAGAAGACCACTTGAGGTCTGGGAAAAAAAATCTAAGAAATTGAGATTTTGGGGTGTAATTACCCTTTAACTGCTCACTAGCCAGAGACAGTTGTTTGGTTAGGATGTTTCTGTAGCACTCATGTGATTGCAAAGTTTGCAAAACAAACGGCCACTGGATTGATGCAAATAGTCATGATATCATTCTGCCAGGCAGGCATATGCTACTTTGTAGTTAAAAATGGTACAATAGGCAAAAATCCCTCCACAATTTTTTGTGGTTGCTAAAATTGCAATAGTTTGCCTAATTTCAGTTTGTGTGACAAAACAAGCAATGTGTAGAGAATCATTGTACCATCTAAACCGCTGTGAACTATATTTTCAATGACCAAAAATATGACAAAAAAACAAAACAGTAAGCATAGAAATAGTGCACATGGAACAGATATAACCGCTTCTTTGACACGCTTTCAATGAGATGGACATATCTATAACTCACATTTCTATGTGAATTTGGTTGGGTCACGCAAAAAGTCACATATTGCAGCTTTAACATTTAATTGAGAAGGTTTTGGGAAAGTCTTACCATCTACCAGAAGACAGTTGGCAACACATTAGCATAATCCCTAACGACTACAATAAGTAGTAGACAAAACAGGCATTCCTGTGCCGTTGCCTCTTCAGAAAGTTGAAGGAAAATATGAATCACTGATGCATTTTATTTATGTCATGATAATCTTGGGCGAATTAATGACTTTTCTAATAAGTTCAAACCATTTAGTTGATTTCCTACTAAGTTCAATACATTTTTGAATATTGTTGAATTACGTTTTAATGTCTCGATTCCAGGATTCCGTCATGTTCTCAATAAAGCGGATTCTATAGGGACCTAAATACTAACAAAGGACAGAGCGAGATCCTGACCTGGTAGATGAATCCACTCATTCTGGAGCTGGCAGACAGCAGTAGGAGAACATTTGGGAACAGCAGGAGGTAGCGTTCGCTCTTCTCCTAAAGAAGACAAACACACTGTTAAGACGTTCCTGGGTGTGGATTTTAGATGCGCGTCTTACCTCTGATCCGTGTGTGTGGCAGAGTGTGTGTGACATGTACAGGACAGGGCCCAGGGTTCTGATGTCATCTCCCTCCCAGCGTCTGATCGTCTCAGTTAGAATCTGCAGCTCCAGCTCCTTACGTTTCCTCACCTCCTGACATTGAGCCTGAAGCCATGGAGAAACAAACATACACAAATAAAAAGGAAGCTGTTTTGAAGTATTGAATCCCAGTCAATGTGAGAGACAGCAAGAGAGAAACAGACAAATGTATGCACACACACGGAAGATCCAGGCTGCATAGAAGCCCAAGCCAGGGCACCAAGCCACAGAACAGCAGAGCCAAACCGTGGAGCTCAGAGCCAGGCTAAAGCTTTTCCCTCAGCCCAGGATTAGCAACACTGCACTGCTTGCACACAACAAGACAGAGACTATTTAACATGTCAATTTAACCCTGAGTAACACTGGATTCCATATACACTAGTGCTCAAAAGTTTGGGGTCACTTAGAAATGTCTTGTTTTTGAAAGAAATGCACATTTTTTGTCCATTAAAATAACAAAATTGATCAGAAATACAGTGCAGACATTGTTAATGTTGTAAATGACTATTGTAGCTGGAAACAGCAGATTTTTAATGGAATATCTACATAGGCGTACAGAGGCCCATTATCAGCAACCATCATTCCTGTGTTCCAATGGCACGTTTTGTTAGCTTATCCAAGTTTAGCATTTAAAAAAAGGCTAATTGATTATTAGAAAACCCTTTTGCAATTATGTTAGCACAGCTGAAAACTGTTGAGCTGATTAAAGAAGCAATAAAACTGGCCTTCTTTAGTCTAGTCGAGTACCTGGAGCGTCAGCATTTGTGGGTTCGATTACAGGCTCAAAATGGCCAGAAACAAATAACTTTCTTCTGAAACTTGTCAGTCTATTCTGGCAGCTTCATTAAATAGTACCCACAAAACACCAGTCTCAACGTCAACAGTGAAGAGGCGACTCCGGGATGCTGGTCTTCTAGGCAAAGTTGCAAAGAAAAAGCCATATTTCAGACTGGCTAATAAAAACAAAAGATTAAGATGGACAAAAGAACACAGACACTGGACAGAGGAACTCTGCCTAGAAGGCCAGCATCCCGGAGTCGCCTCTTCACTGTTGACGTTGAGACTGGTGTTTTGTGGGTAACTATTTAATGAAGCTGCCAGTTGAGGACATGTGAGGCGTCTGTTTCTCAAACTAGACACTAATGTACTTGTCCTCTTGCTCAGTTGTGCACCGGGGCCTCCCACTCCTCTTTTTATTCTGGATCTTTTTATTCTGGATCTTCAGTTTCTTGGCAATTTCTCACATGGAATAGCCTTCATGTCTCAGAACAAAAATAGACTGACGAGTTCCAGAAGAAAGTTATTTGTTTCTGGCCATTTTGAGCCTGTAATCGAACCCACAAATGCTGATGCTCCAGATACTCAACTAGTCTAAAGGCCAGTTTTATTGCTTCTTTAAATCAGACCAACAGTTTTCAGCTGTGCTAACATAATTGCAAAAGGGTTGTCTAATGATCAATTAGCTTTTTAAAATGATAAACTTGGATTAGCTAACACAACGTGCCATTGGAACACAGGAGTGATGGTTGCTGATAATGGGCCTCTGTACGCCTATGTAGATATTCCATTAAAATGTAAGTACTGATAAAAATAAACTGTTTCCAGCTTCAATAGTCATTAACAATGTCTACACTGCATTTCTGATCAATTTGATGTTATTTAAAAAAATGGACAAAAAAAAAAGGCTTTTCTTTCAAAACAAGGACATTTCTAAGTGACAGCAAACTTTTGAACGGTAGTGTACATCAACAAGAGACATGTAAATGTAACCCTTCAACACTGCATAAGTCATTAAACCGAGACAGGGACGGTATATATCCGACTTACAGAGAGGCTTTTGAAGGAGGTCAAACACTTCTGGATGTCTGGTCGGTCAGGATGATGCTCCTGATGAAGAAGAGGGGGACGTTTGATTCAGCAGAAGATCACAGGTCTAACAGTCAATATAGTCTACACCTACACAACAAAAAAGCAACCATTCACAGGAAAATGACCTTTATCCATATTACATAGAGACACACACAGATAACTAACGTAAAACATACTGTTCCTGAAATGTATGTAGTATGTATAAGTTGGAAGTAGAAGCCTAAGTGGTGTTGTTCATTAGTTTACTTCAATTAGGGGAGGGGTGGTAGGGTTAGTAGAAAATAATAAAGGAAAATATAAAACAAATGTATACAGTACCAGTCAAAAGTTTGGACAAACTTATTCAAGGGTTTCTTTATTTTTACTATTTTCTATTGTAGAATAATAGCGAAGACCTCAAAAGTATGAAATAACACATATGGAATCCTGTAGTAACCAAAAAACAAAACTGTTAAACAAATGTAAATATATTTAATATTTGAGATTCTTCAAAGTAGCCACCCTTTGCCTTGATGACAGCTTTGCACACTCTTGGTATTCTCTCAACCAGCTTCATGAGGGAGTCACCTGGAATGCATTTCAATTAACAGGTGTGCCTTGTTAAAAGTCCATTTGTGGAATTTCTTTCCTTCTTAATGCGTTTGAGCCAATCACTTGTGTTGTGACAAGGTAGGGGAGGTATATAGAAAATAGCCCTATTTGGTAAAAGACCAAGTCCATATTATGGCAAGAACAGCTTAAATAAGCAAAGAGAAACAGTCCATCATTACTTTAAGACACGAAGGTCAGTCAATACGGAACATTTCAAGAACTTTGAAAGTTTCTTCAAGTGCAGTCGCAAAAACCATCAAGCGCTATGATGAAACTGGCTCTCATGAGGACCGCCTCTGCTGCAGAGGATAAGTTCATTAGA
This sequence comes from Salmo trutta, assembly GCF_901001165.1. Classification (NCBI taxonomy): domain Eukaryota; kingdom Metazoa; phylum Chordata; class Actinopteri; order Salmoniformes; family Salmonidae; genus Salmo; species Salmo trutta. The sequence goes on along the minus strand of NC_042962.1, from coordinate 52,651,540 downwards.
GTTACCAGCCTCAGAAATTGCAGCCCAAATAAATGCTTCGCAGAGTTCAAGTAACAGACACATCTCAACATCAACTGTTCTGAGGACACTGCGTGAATCAGGCCTTCATGGTCGAATTGCTGCAAAGAAACCACTACTAAAGGACACCAATAAAAAGGAGACTTGCTTGGGACAAGAAACACGAGCAATGGACATTTGTCCGGTGGAAATCTGTGCTTTGGTCTGATGAGTCCAAATTTTGGTTGCAACCGCCGTGTCTTTGTGAGACAGAGAGTAGGTGAAGGGATGATCTCCGCATGTGTGGTTTCCACCGTGAAGCATGGAGGTGGTGTGATGGTGCTTTGCTGGTGACACTGTGATTTATTTAGAATTCATGGCACACTTAACCAGCATGGCTACCACAGGATTCTGCAGCGATACGCCATCCCATCTGGTTTGCGCTTAGTGGGACTCTCATTTGTGTTTCAACAGGACAATGACCTAAAACACACCTCCACGCTGTGTAAGGGCTATTTGACCAAGAAGGAGAGTGATGGAGTGCTGCATCAGATGACCTGGCCTCCACAATCACCTGACCTCAACACAATTGAGATGGTTTGGGATGAGTTGGACCGCTGAGTGAAGGAAAAGCAGCCAACAAATGCTCAGCATATGTGAGACCTTTTTCAAGTCTGTGGGAAAAGCATTCCAGGTGACTCTCTCATGATGCTGGTTGAGAGAATGCCAACAGTGTGCAAAGCTGTCATTACGGCAAAGGGTGGCTACTTTGAAGAACCTCAAATATATTTTGATTTGTTTAACACTTGTTTGGTTACTACATGATTCCATATGGGTTATTTAATAGTTTTGATGTCTTCACTATTATTCTACAATGTAGAAAATAGTAAAAATTAAGAAAAACCCTGGAATGAGTAAGTGTGTCCAAACTTTTGACTGGTACTGTATATTTACAAAAAATATATATGGGGGATTGGAAATGGAGACAATTCCATTGATGGAAGCTACAATCTGTCTGTAATATTAAAGCTGCTCTACCCCCTAAAAAAATAAACAGACCGTCTCCCTCTCACCTCCATGTGTCTCTCCAGTTCCTTCAGCAGTGTAGGGTATTTGTCCAGCCTCATGAAGGGTTTACTGAGGCCAGTGGTGAGGGTCAGGATACCTGGACTACTGGCTCCCTTCCCCTCCATAAACTCCCCCAGTTCCTCACTGAAACACACAGCAACATACTAATCTCCCCCAGTTCCTCACTGAAACACACAGCAACATACTAATCTCCCCCAGTTCCTCACTGAAACACAGCAACATGCTAATCTCCCCCAGTTCCTCACTGAAACACACAGCAACATACTAAACTCCCCCAGTTCCTCACTGAAACACAGCAACATACTAATCTCCCCCAGTTCCTCACTGAAACACAAGAAATACTTTGCAGATATTGCAACTGAAAATAGTCCGCTATCATTTTGACAGTCAACCCGGTGTCATAAAAATCACACGATGGATTTGGTTACACACACACACGCGTGCACACACACATTTACCTGACGTGCACACACACTTACCTGTGTTCTGTGAGGACGTTGACAGCCGAGGGGTGGTTGGAGCAGTAGGCCATGTAGAGAGCCTTCATCTGGGGCAGCAGGTTGAGGAAGAAGCCCCCTACTCTCTGCTGGCTCTCTGGAAGCCTACACACACACACACACAATGTGCTCACCACCACAGCACTACCAGAGTCTACCAGTAGGTGTCAGTGTGACCTGTATAAACAGCATGTTGATGTACAATATATGAGGAACAGTGCTCCCTCCCACACAGTGGGTTTTAAGGTGTGGCTTTAGATCCTATTGGCAGACAGGACGTGGTCTATTTCAGAGTTGATTCATACTTTAAACTTGCATGAAGATTATGGGCACTCATTTGGTACATCCATGTATTGATGAGATACATTTGGTCAATGATGGACTGATCATATGGTGTGTGTGTGTGTGGGTTCAGGGACTCACTTGGTACATTCCTCGTAGGACTGAACCAACATCAGCTGGAAGGTAGAGATGTCCTCCAGATTCCCCAGGATGTGACTGACGTCTGCACTGCTCAACCTGGAGACAGAGGGAGACAGTGTGGGGAAAGCTGGAGCGATATGGTTTACTAAACGACGGGGGGGGGAGGTACAGTAAGGTTCATAGTCTGCTCAAATCAGACACTCACACACAGCCCTGACAAAAACACACACCACACATAGCCATGTGAAGACAAACACACTCACGTGTCTGTGGGTTGCAGTGAGTGCAGGTATGAGGTCAGTAGGCTTTGGAGCTCCTTGGAATACTCGGTCTCGGTCTCTAGAATGTTCTGGAGAACCTGGATGGAGAGAGACGGAACAGGGGGGTTAGGAGAGGATGTTGACGGATGGACAGACAGACAGGCAGGCAGACACTGAACTCAGGCACACCCTACTGAGGAGACCCACCCTCTCTCCCCCTCATTGACAGAATGGGGCCAGGGAGACCGTCCATTCTGCTTCCTGAAGCCTGTCCTCTTCACATCATTTTTTGAAGTACTTTATTTTCTTTTGTCTTTAAGTTTCATATGAGGCGCCCATTATACGGAGAAACCAGAGGACAGAAATAAACTGCTATCCTTTCTCATCAAATACTGACCTCTTCAGTGCATGTCATTAGTGGCTAGGTTCAGAGCAGGCTTTAGGAAGGATGCAGAGACGGATGGCTAGAGATGGAGGGTTTAAGTTGGCTTTAACCCATCTAACGTCCACTAATGGCGGACGGCCAGGTAGCTTTTAACTCCCGATGTTGTAGGGCTCATATTTCAACTCTCAAACTCATTTGGATCTTGTAACACAGGACAACTTAACACTGATGAGGTTACCTTCAAGTCTTCATAAAGACTGGTACTGGACTATTCACTTCTTTCCCCATATCATAATGTATTGATTTGTGTCAGATTGCTCCATGTGGATCTTAACGTATTCTTGTCCATTGGGACAATACAGATACTCTCCTCAGATCTCCCTCCATCTCCTCAGATACACTCTCCTCTCCTCAGATACAGAAACTGTCAGGAGAGGAGAGTGTGTCTTGAATAGTTGATTTCTCTCAGCACCAAAGTAAACAGGGGCCTCCAGGATGCGCTGCAATGTGCTCCTATCACCGTCACGGCAGCAGGACACACAGTCCCTGTGAACTATCACTGACCCAGACACACACACACACACACAGTGTGCTACCACTAGATAGAAACAGAGCAGCCAGTCACAGGGCCTTGAGGCACAGCTGGCCCAGCAGCCAGTCAGACGGAAGAAACAACCTACATTACTGCACACGAACACACGGGCAGGCAAAAGCCTAAATTCTAAAACCCTCGTGGTATTTCAGATCTCAGTGCAGTAGGTGGTGTAGGTTCTCACCAGGTTATAGTAGGTCTTGCTGACAGCTGGTGTGTCAAAGCCTTTCACAGGGTTTTTGAGGGTGCCAGACTTAGGAGACACTGGTTTGTCTGTGTGAGAGAGAGTGAGAGAGTGAGAGAGTGAGAGAGTGAGAGAAAAGTGTAAAGTAGAACAGACAGTAGGACAGAAACATGAAGTCATTCATTTTATAATAGAGTTTAAAGCAACGTTATCCAGCGGGGAAAGATGCTGGCTTCATTTAGCTAACGACCAGACCAGAGGCTTTCTATGCACTACAGAGAAATGGGGACATATTCATGTTGCTGTGTTTTAGTAGCTAACCCTTGGGGCAGAGATGGCATACAGAATGGAGAGAGAACAACATGACACATAGCAAAGAAAAACTGTAGCTCGCTCTCTCGCTCTCTGCAGCCAGAGACAGAGGGCATGTTCATGTGTGACTGATTGGATACAGAAAGGGGGTGGGTTACCACTGTGAGCTTATAGAGAAACGCCACTTAGTTCATCATGTGTAGGTAGGTAGTAGGCCAACAGAGGGAAGCACTGGGAGCTGTTTGGTGTGTTTGGGGGAAGTCCCACCCACAGGCTAAGCTAAGGAATGTCCTGTCTTTGTTTAAGCATGCAGTTTCCTTCCACTCCGTTATAATGCACAATAGCTACATTAATAGTGCACAATCACTGTGCACAACAGCTGTGCACAAAGACAGCTTGTACATCTACTATACATTTCTGTATATGATCTGATAGAACAGTTAGTGTTGCAGATAGAAATATAGTGTTGCAGATAGAAATATAGTGTATCGAACAAACTCAGAGCTCTACTCTGCATTACATTTCTATCTGTAATGCTTTGCACATTGCAGTCCATTGAATAAGCTGGAGTAGAGCCATGTCTTGGTGTAGTATTGGCAACACGCTCCTTCACTCTGTAATTCCTCTTTTAAAAGATGCACTACGAATGAATTGCTGCGCTATTTCCTGGTTTCTCAAATTCTAATAGTTCTCCTAATTTCAGTTTATGCGACAAAACAAGCACGTATAGTGTAGAGAATCAATATTGTATTTTCGGCTCTTTGAAGCTGGCGTACAAAAAAACGAAAGTAGAAGACGCAAAAACTAAACTTAAGAACAAGAAGCACGGAAATAGCCCACATAGAACATATCTACCACTTAGACTTGATTTCAGTGAGAATGACTGATCTATAAATAACATTTCTATGTGAATTTGGTTTGGACACCCAAAACGTTACATATTGCAGCTTTAAATCATTCTCCTCATGATCATTCTCTTTGGCCAGCAGCATACCGCCCTGTATTGCTGTGAATACGAATGTGTTCAGTCAACTTACCTGGTAAAATAAATAAATCACGTTATTACAGCTCTAGCAGCCGGGGGAAATGCTGACTGCATGAAATGAGAATTTGATGTATCTCCATTAAAAACAGCAGAGGATATTCCCTAGAGACCCACATTAAATACAGTGTGTAAATCACACCAGCTATCAACAGCCTGCTTTAGCTGCATGATTCAGAGGTACAGTCAGCTATAGGGGGACCACTATCAGATATCGTCAACACAGGAGATACTTCTCTGAGTGTTATAGTTGTAATAGAGCTGCTATAGATGATTATAACGTTGTTATAGAGATGCATAAGCCTAATGTTTATACTCGCCAATACAAACTGCGATCCCTACTTAATATTCAATCCAAGCCGCCCAATCACTGACACCCACCGCTGCCTTTGACCTCCTTGACGTAGTTGCTAGGGAACCAGCCCTTGTTGCCGTTGAACGAGCCCTCCCACCAGCCGCCGTCTTCCTGGCGCGACACGCTGATCATGTCACCCTTGTTGAAGGACAGCTCGTCCTCATTGGTCTGCTGGAAGGTGAACTTGGCCTTCACCAGTACCCGCTGCCCACCGCTCTCCGACATGTCCTAGTGGGGAGGAAAGAGGGAGCGATGGAGGGAGCGATGGAGGAAGGGAAAGAACAGAGGAACAGGAGAGGAGAGAAATTAAGAGGGAGAGAAAGAAGAGATTGAGAAAGTAAGGATGGAGCAAAAACAAATGGAGACCGAAAACGACCCCAAGCTGCAGGTGAGAACCACCTCAAATGGTTCCTTGTAGTTCTGTTGGTTTCTGTGGTTCTGTTGGGTTCTGTGACTCACCAGGCTGCGGTACTGGTTGTGGAGGAGTTTGGAGGAGCGTCCGCGGGGAGACTGAGTGTTCAGAGAGTCAAACGACTTGATCCGTAACGAGGACGAGTGATGAGCACACACAGAGTCACTGCCCACTCCTATGTCTGTGGAGGAGAGAGAGGGATGAGGACACACAGAGTCACTGCCCACTCCTATGTCTGTGGAGGAGAGAGAGAGGGATGAGGACACACACAGAGTCACTGCCCACTCCTATGTCTGTGGAGGAGAGAGAGAGGGATGAGGACACACAGAGTCACTGCCCACTCCTATGTCTGTGGAGGAGAGAGAGAGGGATGAGGACACACAGAGTCACTGCCCACTCCTATGTCTGTGGAGGAGAGAGAGAGGGATGAGGACACACAGAGTCACTGCCCACTCCTATGTCTGTGGAGGAGAGAGAGGGATGAGGACACACACACAGAGTCACTGCCCACTCCTATGTCTGTGGAGGAGAGAGAGAGGGATGAGGACACACACAGAGTCACTGCCCACTCCTATGTCTGTGGAGGAGAGAGAGAGGGATGAGGACACACACAGAGTCACTGCCCACTCCTATGTCTGTGGAGGAGAGAGAGAGGGATGAGGACACACACAGAGTCACTGCCCACTCCTATGTCTGTGGAGGAGAGAGAGGGATGAAAACACACAGCCTCAGCAGGGCCGTCAACAACCAGATTATCCGGTTTTCAGGGGAAATGGAAGAGAGCCTGTGACGTGACTTCCGCTTTCGGACGTTAACAAGGCGTCACTCCATCTTAACTCCTCCCCCACATTTACTGGATTGGTTGAAGAGAACAGAAGAGACCCTCCCCGTGACAGAATGTGGGGATCCAGTTTGAGGAGTTTATTTTACTCCTGCTACTTTAGGTTCAACACACATTAATGTGAGTGAAGAACACAACTCAACATGCTGCAACATGCAGCCATCATTCTACACTGACAAACACAGGCCTAACAACACACAACGCCCACTCTGATATCTACACCACAGGTTACATGTGGGACTTCACAGGTATGGATTTGAATAGAAAACAGGAAACCTTCCATGAATCACCCCAGAATCACTTCTGTCTTAGTCCACTTACCCTCGGTGGCTTTGGCCAGTGCCACCAGCGAGTTGAGCACCTTGGTGAAGTTCAGTCCCTGGAGAAGGTCATTGACCTCAAATGGCTGAGAAGAGAAGGGAGAGGAGAGATATCCTTTAGCTTTTCAATACTTGTGTAAAATAAAACATATAACTGACTGAAAACAAACAACTGTTTCATAACATTGCAACGGCGTAAAGGTCTTGTCATATTTCCTCTGGTTCTGGTGATGAAAACCCGACAGGAACTTCCAGACATTCCCATAGTACAGTGATGTGTAATGTCTGTAAAGGTATTTCTCACAGTAAGGAGGACTAGGTTTGAGACCTGGAGAATATCACAGAGTTACAACAACTACTGATTGACACAGGCAGCAGAACTCAGCCATAATCTACCCCAGCATTATGGAGACGTTGTACAGACGCTGGGATTCAGACAGCGCAGTGCTTCGTACCACAGACACACAGACAACCACAGGAAGGAAGCCCCAGGGCTAGGGACATCCTACTCTCCCTCTCTTTGTTCTCAGTCCAGACAGGTCAGGAGTGTGACTGTCATGTTGAGATCCACCCTCTGTCTAGCTGTGGATCAACCACTTCCTGCTGTATTATTCTCTAAATAACTTCTACCTGAGATGTTGGCCGTTTAATATTGGACCTTTAGGACAGGAGTGTCAACACCTAAGTCTGGCAGCACACATCTGACCCGATTCACTGTATTCCTCCTTCACTGTATTCCTCCTTCACTGTATTCCTCCTTCAAGTCTTACGTCTCATTTGGCCTGGGTGTCTCTTTAAACGATATGTTGTTGTCAGAGTTCATTAAATGACTATTAGACAGACAGCCAACATGAAACGCTATGAGAGCCCTGGCCTGGCAGGATATGGTGTGACTGGATTTCTCAGATAACTACCTAATTCTGTAGTACAAATACAGGATTTCATCAGGCTTCTTAAGGTGACTAAGTGTACCAGGTGACTGGGCAGCAGCGGGAGATGTACTAACTCTGTTGCACAACCAGGCCAACACCCCAGTTTACTTACTGCTATTCAGCACCATTCAGCACGGCAGTAAGTGTAGGAGCTCTACGAGGTCTACTTCCCTGTCAGAGTATTAGGTCATTTTCATAGCTGAGTGGTAATTCAGTCGTGTCATTGGTTTCCTCAGTCCTACATGCTGCTTCAGCTCCGAGGACAGTTTTCACCCAGTCTGGTCCAGCACTCACTGTGGCACACTTATGGCTAAGCACCCACACAGACTCACCCTTTACCCACCCCTAGTCCCTTAGTCTGGACACACACCCTCACTCCTACCCTTTAACCACCCAGGGCCAGTCTGGGGGATTAGCAGCAGTCTGAGCAGTCTCTCTAATCTCTGCCTCATCATGTTCTCTAACACACACACACACACACACACACCCTAACCCCTTCCTAACCGCCCCTTACTCCCTAATCCTACACACACACTTCTGCATGACATCTTCTTGATCTGGCACAGAACTACATGGACGTATTAAGCAATATGGTGGATGGACTCAATGTGGTGTCTAGAGTGAAGACATCTATTATGAATGAATGTCTATAAGGTAGGGGTTGTTTTGGGACAATAATCTACCATGGCCATCATAACAGCTTATTGCTCCTTCACACTGCAGTGTATGTCCATGTCTGGTCATTTTGGAATTTAGCCTTGCGATCTAATCGACCTCGTTGGAAAATCCATTAGTTGGGTTGACATTCTCATGACACCCCCCCCAACCTCTTGCATAAACTGTATTGATTCAGTTAGGCATGACTGACGACAGGACGGGACAGACACCTGAGTTAGGTGCTAAAGGCCATGCTAGTTACTATTGCTGCAGCCCAGCCTCAACACTGCAGTGAGCAGCCATGAGATAGAGCTGCTGGACTGTTCTCACTCCTGGTAGGTATGAGTCGCAGGCCAACATCCACACTAGCATAACACTTGGATGCATGCCAATACACTGCTTCATTCTCTGTGGTATCGTGTGAACACTGGAACAGAGCCGTCACAGTCTTTCCATAAGGCCTGGTCTTGAAGCAGTCAGTCATTGGGTCGAGATGAGACAAGGCATTCACAAGAACTAGGCCATGGTAAGGCAAGTAGTTTACTACAAGGTGTACAAATTCATCTTTTCGGGAGTAGTGGACTGTCTTAAGTTCCCAGACGGATTTCATTTCAGGAGGCTGTTCAGATCACACCTCTGTTTACATGTTTACTTGGCACCTGCCATATCGCACAATCGCTCAGAAGCTTGAGGCAAATCTTGTTTCCATGACAAATAGTAAATTGTGTGATAGATGCACAGTATTCCAAGAGATGCCATTTGTGCTTTAAAACAGATTTCCAACAACTCAGGTTTCACACAGTAAAAATATAATAATTATTCATTTGAAAGTGTTTTGTAATGTTGAAATAGATAGACAGTAGATGTGCCCACAGTTAAATTCCCTTGTTCTGCATATTGACCAGGACAGCTCAATATGCAGAATAACAATGTTGTTGAATTAAAGGACAAGATCCCTAATTTACAACTTGATGTTAGATGGTTCCACACACTGAAAATAGTCTATAGGCCAGGAGAAACTAGAATCCATGGTTCAGTTCTTTACACAGCCATTACAAACTTCAGCTAATTTCTGAGCATGTTTTTATTAGATTGTTATGGCCAAATCACCTTTAAGTAACATCAAACCAAATATGGAGTTGGTTTGCCCCCATCGCTTCCATTGCTTTTTAGCTAACGGTGGCTAATGTCAGCTGAAGTTTGTAATGGCTGTGTAAAGAACTGAACCATGGATTGCAGTTTCTCCCGGCCAATAGATTATTTTCAGAATGAGGTACCAAACATCAAGTTGTAAAATGGTGAACTTCTCAGTTAAACGGCCAAATCATGGTGACCAAATCATTCTACCCTAACCCTACACATTGAGAAGGGTAGTATTCATTTGGAATATTGTTACAATATGTTAGAAATATAAATGAAAGCCCAGACTAGTATCCAAATGGCGACGGGCTGCAACTGTAGTATTTCTGCTTGTAGGCTAGTAAAACTGGGCTGTGCTAACGCCCCATGGGGCAGGCTCCCGTGTTGATCAAATTAAAATGTTGATCCAGTGTTTTCAGTCATGTTTAGAGCGCGTTGTATTGTTGATATTTACAACAAAGTTACAGAGCAGCAGACGGGTTAAATGACTCACCTCCACTCGGAAGGACCCGCAGCCTTTCAGAAACTCCTTTATATTGCTCTGGAACTCACTATCATTCCTTGGTTCTTGGAAGATCTGTGTGAAAAGGGAGTTAAACGTTTTATGATGTAAATCCCCGAGCAGTACGTGCACGCATACGGCCGTCCGTAGGTAACGTGTTTCGTTCTTGGTTTTGCAAAAGACGGTACAGATCCACGATTTCAGTGTGAAACTAAAATCTCCAATCGGTGTTTCTAAAAGACCTCTCAATCTCCAATCGGGAAATTGGATTAGTAGGAGAGGAAATGACGTGGTATGTATATTCCACGTTGAAAAGCAGAACCCTGCGGCTACACCTTTTGGTGCCTACCTGTGCAAACAGAACCCTCCTCGACTATATCAGTAGTGGCATTCACATGCTTCATAACCTTTAATAACCTAACCATTTCTCTCCTTATTAGGCCTATCGCCAATTGGCTATTATTTAGAAGTCCCCGACCCTGTTGTTGTTATGCTTTTCCCAATTGTGCATAAATTGCAAGTGCACAAGGGCAGGTACATTCTTGCTCTGTGGGTGTGACAGAAATGTCAAGGCAACAAATAAACACGATTTCTTCTTCTCATAACAAAAAAGCTATCAAAACGTTTTAATGTTTGTAATTAATTAGTCTTTATACAGTGGTGTAAAGTACTTAAGTAGTACATTAAAGTATTTTTACTTAAGTAATTTTTGGAGGTATCTGTAATTTACTATTTATATTTTGGACAACTTTTACCCCTCTATATTCCTAAAGAAAATAATGTACTTTTTACTCCATACATTTTCCCTGACACCCAAAAGTACTCGTTACATGTTGAATGCTTAGCAGGACAAGAAACTGGTCCAATTCACAAATTTATCAAGAGAAAATCCCTGGTCATCCGTACTGCCTCTGATCTGGCGGACTCACTAAACACAAATGCTTCGTTTGTAAATGATGTCTGAGCGTTAGAGTGTGCCCCTGGCTATCTGTAAAAAATAATAATAAAAAAAATATATATATTTTTTTTGTGTTTGCTTAATATAAGGAATTTGAAATCATTTATACTTTTACTTTTGATACTTACGTATATTTTAGCAATTACATTTACTTTTGATAATTAAGTATATTTAAAACCAAATACTTTTTTACTTTTACTCAAGTTATATTTTACTTGGTGACTTTTACTTTAGTAATTTTCTATTAATGTAACTTTACTTTTACTCAAGTATGAAAATTGGGTACATTTCCCACCACTGTCTTTATATAATGTATTGTCTGTATCCCCCTGACTGTTGTTTGTAATGTTTGTATACTCCATTATATACTCTGTTTTTCTATATTGTATATTTTGAAATGCTTTACAACAACAAAAATACATAAAAGTAAAGCCCATTGCATCTCCCGAGTGGCGCAGCAGCCTAATGCAATGCATCTCAGTGCGAGGCATCACAATAGACCCAGGCTGTATCACATCCGGCCGTGACTGGGAGTCCATTAGGGCGGCGCACAATTGGCCCAGCGTCGTCCGGGTTAGGGTTTGGCCGGGGTAGGCCGTCATTGTAAATAAGAATTTGTTCTTAACTGACTTGCCTAGTTAAATAAAAATAAATAAATAAAAAACGGTCCCTAATATAATGGTGTTTCCATAACCCTTAAATGTGAGTGTTTCACTGAATAATTGGGAGAGTCCCATCAGTAGGCTAATGCGTTTCCCAATGTCACAATGTAAGCCTATATAAGTGGTCTACTCTGATGGCTAAATAATGTTAAAACAACACTGTTCCTTTAAAAGAGAGGGGGGCATCCTCTGAGTGAAATTGAAGTCAATGGCGGATCACTCATGTGAATCTATTTGTAGTGTACCCCATTATAGCGGTTGATCCGATCCAAAAACACCCGTTTATTATAGCAACATTTTTGGGTGGAATAAAAATAAACGCAGTGGTCAAATGTGCATACTTACTCCGAAAATCAAACATGTTATTTTTTAAAAAGCGTCCGTTTTCAATCTAGAAAAAAAAATCATGGGACTTTAATACCATGTGTAGCCAATGTGAATACAATAGCGTTATTACTCATTTAAGAATAGGTTATATTGGGAATAAAGGGAATAGTATCTCATTGTCAATGCAAACTAGTGCTGAAGTGAGACACACGGACATCTGTCCGGAAATTCCACTCTACTCCGCACAATAACCCCTCTGTTAATGATCTATACTAGGATCGGTGTGAGATCTACAACAACAAAGACATACTAATACAACGTTTCATTCTTCAAGTTCCACATACTAGTTGTCTAAGGCAGAGGTGGGACATCCAGGCAATAAGATATGACCTTACTTTCTCAACAGAACCAGGGCGCAATCGCTCCACCAGCTTGCACAGGACAACCCCATCTTTGAGAGAAGACTGCAGGAATCCTTCAGGGTCAGAAATGGTCTTTTTCGGTGACTCCAAGACCCCCAACGTTATCAGCCACGTTACCGTCTGTTCCGCCGAATTCATGGCTATTATTACAATAACATCCACTCTATCCTGCCCTGGGATGTTTTGGGAGAAGAAAACGATGTGATTGGAGAATAATAGCCTATTAAAAAAAAAAACATATCCCAATGGATAAAGATAACATGACTGCGTTTTGGAGAGGTTGACGGACAGCTGCTTTCGTCCTTTAAGTTGTAGCTAGTCTATTGGCTTCGTTTCCCAGTCTTGTACGCCTGGTAAACTGTCACTGCCCCTCTCTCTCTCTCTCGTTATTCCCCCAACCTGTGTCGCCTGCTGCAGCCGCGAAACGCTCCAACAGAGAATGACATCACAAAGATGTAAAACTATAACTGCTTTTAGAGACTGTCCCCCTGTTGGCGGTTTAATATTTTACTCTTCATTATTTGCATACGTTTGCATGAGGTAGCTGGGCCTACATCAACTATTAAAGGTTGCTGTAATAATAGCTCCTTATAATACAATCCAGGATATTAGATTTCAGAGTGGGCTACTGCATTTTAACACTCAAATGATTGTATTTACGCATTAAATCGGTATTAAACTGTGAGTCAATGTGTAGAAATATAACGTTTTGCATAATACACCGTTTATTACAAGGACTAGAATATTTAATGTACAGGACTCCCGAATCCCACGTCAGAATGAACTGTAGCGCCCCCTGTCGGCAGAAATATAAAATCTCCCACTACCTTGAGGGTGATTCAATTATTCTTTCTATTCAAATAGCAATTATTGCCATTTGTACAACACAACCTACAGTTGCTGTGCACTATAACTGTATAAATTCGCATAAAACAAAAACGACTTAACAGGGTAACAAAATACAGCCATCCACCCATTCTGCAGAAATTCATGAAATTTCATGATTTAACAGTTATTGAAAAAAGAAATCAGGGAACAGGGAAACTCGACCTCACTAATAACAGCATATGAAACCAGGGGAACTCGACCTCACTAATAACAGCATATGAAAGCAGGGGAACTCGACCTCACTAATAACAGCATATGAAACCAGGGGAACTCGACCTCACTAATAACAGCATATGAAAGCAGGGGAACTCGACCTCACTAATAACAGCATATGAAACCAGGGGAACTCGACCTCACTAATAACAGCATATGAAACCAGGGGAACTCGACCTCACTAATAACAGCATATGAAACCAGGGGAACTCGACCTCACTAATAACAGCATATGAAACCAGGGGAACTCGACCTCACTAATAACAGCATATGAAACCAGGGGAACTCGACCTCACTAATAACAGCATATGAAACCAGGGGAAGTAGCACTTCATATTTATTTTTCATAGAATTGAATTCAATGCATATTCCATTCATACCATTATCCAAAATATACAACAAGGCAGAGGGGGCAGAGTTTGCGACTTCTATAAATATGTCTTTATTGATGTAGATTTGTTATTATCTTTTACATTTTGAACTCAAGTAGAGAGGAGAGGGACTGCCTATTTTGTCACCTAGTTCATTCATGGTAAAAAACATCCTTAGGCACCAGTCGAACTGCGCTGACAGGGGGGCTGGTGATGGGTGGTGGTGATGTCAGAGAGGGAGGGGCTTTTTAAAAGGACCATAAAATAACTGCATTCAAGAAAAGAGAAAACACTGACAAGGTCGTATTATTCAGACGTCTAAAACGTCTGGTAAGAATGCCTCCCCTCTCCCCTCTTCTAATTGGCTCAGGCATTTGGCGCACAGCTCCCCTTGATCCGTGATAGATATAAAGAGTTCAGCAAACTAGCCTCCGTGTTGGCAACCAACGTGTCATAACAATAAGGTTCTCATTTGCATTCTCAGTGGAATGTCATTCTCCTTGCGACTTCCGGTGCCAACATGGCACCCACGGAAACTTGTCAAACCCAGTTTGCTGAATTCTGTAGATCTGTGGTTCCGGTGACGCCTGATCCAGCTTTCTTCACTCCCACTCGCCCCCTCTCCTGTCTCACCCCAGCCTGAACACCAGAGGGATTACAGGGGGCAGGACTCCAGCAGCAGACGGATGTGGAGAGTGAGAGAGAGCGGCAAAATGAAAAACAAAACTCAAGATGATTCCAAACAACAGGCACGTTGGAATAGTGTGTGTGTCGATGCTGTCTAAACTGTCACTGTTAACAACAGCAGGAAATAGTTTGGTTTCTCACAGAAAAACACTGTTTTCCCCTCTAAAAATACACTCCCCCACCCACCAGAGGGGAGGGGATGGGGGAGAGGGGGGAAGTGGGACACTGCACTGCTCCCACCATTTATGGATGTATGCATACGTGGGTGTGATGAACAAGTGTGTGTGTGTGTGTCTTTGATCAGGTGTCACATGATCAGTGGTGTGTTTGTGTGTAAAGTGTGCTGCGGCTGCCTGAAGACATGAAGGTGTGTATCCGTTCTTCCGTTCAGATGATTTCAAAAGTCTTCTTGAGCTCCATGATGAGCTGCCAGTCAGATTTGCCCATCTCGTCTCTGAACCAGTTCTTCAGGGCATCGATGGACGCTCTGGTGATCTGGAGAACAAACAAAAGACCACATTCAGAACTCCTAAGTCTCCCTGTTCTCATTATGGTCCACTAGTTCTAGTACAGAACCCAATGTTGTTAGAGTTTGGGTACCTGTGGTCTGTACAATGTAACAGTGAGTACTTACACCTGATACCCTGTATTGACCTGAAAACCCACCACACGGTAATTTGAACATTGCAAAGAAAAGTGTTGCCTTTCTCCTCTCTGTGACTGTACCTTGCTGACGAGGATGTCGGTGGCCTCAAAGTGTCGGCCAAACATCTTGGGTGCCTCTCCAGGGATCGGTTCGATCTTTATACAGATCTCCTGGCCCTTCTTGGCACTGTCCACCATCTTGTGGTTGATCTCAATGCTGGTCACAATGCCAATGTCCACAAACTGACAGGGAGGAAATCAGTGAGATAATAATATTACACGTTTCTATGTCCTACCAAGATAGAAACAGGTCCCACAAACACACACTGCACTCTACATACACACACTCACCCCCTTGCTGGGCACACAGAGTGGGGTTCCCTGTCTGAGGACCCCAGCCTCCACGTTGACTCCCATGACTATGGGGTCTCTAGAGTTGAAGATGAACTGAGGCAGGATCTTCAGCTTAGTGGGGAACACAGCAATGTGTCTGTGGAGAATGACAGAGAAAACGTCTGTTACTACACCACAAACCTACTGTTCTGTCTGAAAACCTAGCCCAGGCATACCCCACGCCCACTGTCCTGTCTGGAAACCTAGCCCAGGCATACCCCACGCCTACTGTCCTGTCTGGAAACCTAGCCCAGGCATACCCCACGCCTACTGTCCTGTCTGGAAACCTAGCCCAGGCATACCCTACGCCTACTGTCCTGTCTGGAAACCTAGCCCAGGCATACCCTACGCCTACTGTCCTGTCTGGAAACCTAGCCCAGGCATACCCTACGCCTACTGTCCTGTCTGGAAACCTAGCCCAGGCATACCCTACGCCTACTGTCCTGTCTGGAAACCTAGCCCAGGCATACCCCACGCCTACTGTCCTGTCTGGAAACCTAGCCCAGGCATACCCCACGCCTACTGTCCTGTCTGGAAACCTAGCCCAGGCATACCCCACGCCTACTGTCCTGTCTGGAAACCTAGCCCACACACATGTAGTGTGTGTGTGTGTGTGTTCACATACTTGAACTCGTCCTGCTTGGCCTTCTTGTAGTCCTCTCTGTACTTGGTGAAGGCATCAAACAGATGGTAGATGATCTCAGCGCTGAACACCCTGACCCCCAGACTATCAGCCATCTCCTGAGAGTCCCTCTCCACCTTCACATCAAACGCCAGGATCGTTGCATACCTAGAACAGAACAGCATCGATTTGTTATTGTCCAGTTTACACAGACAGGGTTAAATACGCTGCGACAGTAACCAATCAAACAAATGTATGACAGGGTATAGGAAGGAGAGAAGAGGTGACCCACTGTGGGTCATGCTCCAGCATAGTGGAAGCTTTCATCACGTCTTTCTTGTGGACTGGACCGATGTTGATGCCAGCGTACTGTCGGAGGAGACAGAAAAACATGAACATTACAGCACATTATCTCAATACTCTATTGTAGTTTGATACGGTGTGTGTGTATATGTGGGTGATACTCACAGGCACTTTGGACACTCGTAGGAACTCGAGCAAGGCTTCCAGGGATCCGAGAGTGGAGGCCTGGACGTACACACCCTTCTCCTCCAGCTTGATGGAGTTCAGAGTCTGTTTCAACTCCCGCACCAGCTCATCCTGCAGGGGGACCACAACGCAGAGGACATCAATACAGCGTGTGTGTGTGTGTGTGTGTACTAGTAACTAACTCAGAGATGGGGGAAAAAAGACAAGGAGAGGAAGCAGGGAGCCATTCATAACTATTGACATGTAGCCGTAGGTGGCAGAGGGATCCAGTCTCACACTATTGAGACACAGCCCTGTTATCATACACAGCAGGGTTTCTTCAACTATGGGTCGGGTTCCAAGTGGGTCGCGAATTATGAGGATACATCTATAACCCCACACTATTTCTTCTTAATTTGGGTCGTTGGAGGACGATTTGCTTCTCGAGCTGAACATTTTTAAGAACCTCTGATACACAGTACATTATAAACTGGGTGGTTCGAGCCCTGAATGCTGATTGGCCGAAAGCTGTGGTATATCAGACTATATACCCAGGGTATGACAAAACATTTATTTTTACTGTTCTAATTACATTGGTAACCAGTTTATAATAGCAATAAGGCACCTCAAGGGTTTCTGGTATATTGCCAATATACCACGGCTATATCCAGGGCACTCTGCGTTGTGTCGAGCTTAAGATCAGCCCTTAGCCGTTGTACATTGGCCATATATCACACCCCCTCGGGCCTTATTGCTTAAATGTGCCAGTCTCACCCTGAGCACGGCCACCTCGTCCTCCTTGTGGGCCACCAGCAGGGGGAGCCCTGCCAGGGTCTTCTCCAGGTCTTTCCCCAGGATCTTCACTCCCTGGGCCGTACACACCTCCTTATGCTTCTCATACTGGTTCTAAAGAGGACAGGGGGTCAGATCATTCATTAATACTACCTACTGGTTCTAAAGAGGACAGGGGGTCAGATCATTCATTAATACTACCTACTGGTTCTAAAGAGGACAGGGGGTCAGATCATTCATTAATACTACCTACTGGTTCTAAAGAGGACAGGGGGTCAGATCCTTCATTAATACTACCTACTGGTTCTAAAGAGGACAGGGTCAGATCATTCATTAATACTACCTACTGGTTCTAAAGAGGACAGGGGGTCAGATCATTCATTAACACTACCTACTGGTTCTAAAGAGGACAGGGGTCAGATCATTAACACTACCTACTGGTTCTAAAGAGGACAGGGGTCAGATCATTCATTAATACTACCTACTGGTTCTAAAGAGGACAGGGGTCAGATCATTCATTAATACTACCAACTGGTTCTAAAGAGGACAGGGGTCAGATCATTCATTAATACTACCTACTGGTTCTAAAGAGGACAGGGGGTCAGATCATTAATACTACCTACTGGTTCTAAAGAGGACAGGGGGTCAGATCCTTCATTAATACTACCTACTGGTTCTAAAGAGGACAGGGGGTCAGATCATTCATTAATACTACCTACTGGTTCTAAAGAGGACAGGGGGTCAGGTCCTTCATTAATACTACCTACTGGTTCTAAAGAGGACAGGGGGTCAGATCATTAATACTACCTACTGGTTCTAAAGAGGACAGGGGGTCAGATCATTCATTAATACTACCTACTGGTTCTAAAGAGGACAGGGGGTCAGATCATTCATTAATACTACCTACTGGTTCTAAAGAGGACAGGGGGTCAGATCATTCATTAATACTACCTACTGGTTCTAAAGAGGACAGGGGGTCAGGTCCTTCATTAATACTACCTACTGGTTCTAAAGAGGACAGGGGTCAGATCATTCATTAATACTACCTACTGGTTCTAAAGAGGACAGGGGGTCAGATCATTCATTAATACTACCTACTGGTTCTAAAGAGGACAGGGTCAGATCATTCATTAATACTACCTACTGGTTCTAAAGAGGACAGGGGGTCAGGTCCTTCATTAATACTACCTACTGGTTCTAAAGAGGACAGGGGTCAGATCATTAACACTACCTACTGGTTCTAAAGAGGACAGGGGGTCAGGTCCTTCATTAATACTACACACATCATCATTATGGGGCCAATACTTTTTTTTTAAAGGTTTTATTGTCACATACACCAGATAGGTGCAGTGAAATGTGTTGTTTTACAGGGTCAGCCATAGTAGTATGGCGCCCCTTGCTCAAAGGCACAGACAGATTATACACGTTTATACGTCGGTTCGGGTATTCCAACCAGCGACTTTTCGGTTACTAGCCCAATGCTCTAACTGCTAGGCTACCTGCTGCTAATTCTAACTTCCATTGTCAAATTATTGCTTCGTCTGCCATTGACATCAGTGAATTATTTAGTGAAAATGGGAAGTGGAAGTTAGGATTAACCCCCAGCCAAGTCATGGACAGCATGACATTCCTGTTGAAATCAGGTCATAACTGTTTGCTGCTCCTACAAGTGCTCTTTAATAAAGAAAGGCCCAACATAAACATTTCCTCCATACCTTGACCCTGAGCTCCTTCATGGGTGGAGGCAGCAGCAGCCCCCTGATCTGGGTGACGATGGGTCCCTCCACCCCCGGGACGATGACGGTCATGCCCTCCCGGAGAACCCCGTTGATCAGGATCACGTCTATCGTGGTGCCCATACCAGGCAGGGCCTTCACCTGAGGATAGACAGGGACACATGTTCACTTTAATACAACATTAAGTGTTGATGACGCAACGGCAATGACACCAACGTAACGGTAATGACACTGACGCAACGGCAATGACACTGACGTAACGGCAATGACACCAACGTAACGGTAATGACACTGACGTAACGGTAGTGCGACTGGTGTAACCTATATGACCCTAAAATAACAGCAATCTAACCGTGACAACAACAGGGAGGATTATTCTTCCTCGTCCCCAATAAACTGTGACAGTAATATAGTAATTGTCCCTCACCTCCATGACCTGAGCCCTGAGCTCATCGCAGTGTGCCAGGCGTCGTGCCAGCATGGTCTGGGTGAGCTCCACCAGCAGAGCGATCAGGTTGCCCATGCCGTCCCCGGAGTGGGCCGACGTGGGCACCAGAGACACAAAGGTCCTAGGGTCCTTGTTCTCATGGAAGAGGGCTGCGTTCAGACCCTGTACGAATACACAATCAAATCAAAGTTCATTGGTTGCATACGCAGATTTGTAGATGTTACGATGCAGTGAAATGCTTATGTTTCTAGCTCTACCAGTGAAGTAATGTCTAACAGAAGAAATATCAGAACGAGCAATGTCAGAGACCGGAAAATCAATATATATACATACGTATAATAGTGTGTATAGACAGTATATCAATAGAAAAGGTGTGTACAGCAGTAGTTATATAGGATGAGTCTAGAATACAGTATATACATATGAAGTGGGTAAAACAGTAGGTAAACACATGTCTATGTACATTGGGCAGCAGTCTCTAAGGTGCAGGGTCACTCAGGGTTCACACAACAGGTGCATCGCAATAGTGAAAAGTGCTGACAACCCCGAAACTCTTTCCCCCCCTCCTTTGTTCATATAGTTAGTGACCTGCTGGGCGAACTCCACGATGACAGCTTTGGCCCTCTCGTCAAACTCATCCTTGGTGTTCTTCTTCTGCTTCTTCAGTGTGGCCACCACGTCTGTGTCCGGACTCTTCTTCCAGTCGTACAGGCGGTCAATCTGGAGTAGACATAGAAATGGAACGAATAGAAGGGACAAAAATACACATCATGTCACATGGAAGGGCAACCAATTAACTACCTGTGCAAAACAAAAAGACTTCCGCAAGCTATTGTAACCTGGTAGCTTTATTCCCAGTGAATTGTGGGCCAATGAGTGCCTTTAATACATGCCAGTCCTCTACTAGACATCTATCCATCCATCCATCCATCCATCCGTCCCAGGGGTAAGCTATGAGCATGTCTGACCAGACAGACTGACCTTGTTAAGTGCTACAATGAAGGGACACTTCTTCTCCTTGAGCAGGTTGATGGACTCCAGGGTCTGAGGCTCCAGGCCGTGCATGATGTCCACCACCAGGATGGCTATGTCACACAGAGAGCTGCCCCGGTTCCTCAGGTTACTGGACACACAGAGAGATGGAGCGAGATGCAGTCAGATCAACACATTTAGGGCAGTGGACACACATTTTTCTGAATGAGGGTTTACCTGAAAGACTCGTGGCCTGGGGTGTCGATGATCAGCATTCCTGGGATTTTAATGGCCTCGTTGTTGAACTGAAGAGGAAACAATGAAATGTTTAAAGATCCATTAAACACCAACTATCTATTCAAATCCAATGCCATACATACACTGAGTGTACAAAACATTAGGAACACCTGCTCTTTCCATGACAGACTGACCAGGTGAAAACTATGATCCCTTATTGATGTCACTTGTTAAATCCACTTCAATCAGTGTAGATGAAGGGGAGGAGACGGGTTAAAGAAGGATTTTTAAGCATTGAGACATGGATTGTGTACGTGTGCCATTCAGAAGGTGAATGGGCAAGACAGATTTAAGTGCCTTTGAACGGGGGGGTATGGTAGTAGGTGCCAGGTGCACCGGTTTGAGTGTGTCAAGAACTGCAAAGCTGCTGTGTTTTCACGTTCAACAGTTTCCCGTGTGTATCAAGAAGGGTCCACCACCCAAAGGCCATCCAGCCAACTTGACAACTGTGAAGCATAGGAGTCAACATGGGCCAGCATCCCTGTGGAACGCTTTTGACACCTTGTAGAGTCCATGCCAAGACGAATTGAGGCTGTTATGAGGGCAAAAGGGGGTGCAACTCAATATTAGGAAGGTGTTCCTAATGTTTTGTACACTCAGTGTACGGTCACTGTTCAGTGTATGACTGGGTCTGAGCTGAAGGGAGAGGCGCAGCAGTACTCACGTTCTTCACCATCTTGGTCTGCTCTACGATGGCCTCCAGCGGTACGTTAGTGGCTCCGATCTGCTGGGTGATCCCTCCTGCCTCTCCGTCCTGTACGTGTGTATGCCTCAGCTTGTCCAGGATCTTGGTCTTGCCTGTGTCTACGTGGCCCAGTACACAGACGACGGGGGAGCGGAGCTTGTCCAGGTTTATGTTCTTTATGTTCTCTGCTCGCCGTTTCTACACAGGAGGAGCACAGAGGGAACAACATTAGACTTCTCTACCGTTTAACAATGTTGATAGGATGTGTGTTTGTGAGAGACTACCTCAATACGCTTCTTGGCCTTGTCGTAGATCCGCTCCTCTTTAGTGCGGTCGTCATCTGAGTCGCTGTCACTACTGGACTCCGAGCTCTCCTTCCCTCCCTTCCTCTTAGTGGCTGGGGCCTGCTGCGGTGTGTGAGGCTGACTCTCCTTCTCCTCCTCCTCCTCCTCACTCTCCTCCTCTTCGTCATCCTCTTCCTCCTCGTCCTCTTCCTCGTCCTCCTCTTCCTCCGGCTGTGACGAGGGTTTCTGTTGGGGCTGCTTTGGCGTCTCTGGCTTCACCTCAATGTGGACCGTCTTCAGCTCTGTAAAGGGAGAAGAGACGTTATGGGAGGTGTAGGCACGGAGAGAATTCCACCAAGCCTTTGGGAGAGTGCCATATCGCTAAAATCTGAAGTCTGTCCTGTCCTACCTTTGTCCCGATCGATGGTCTCAGCGATAGCCTCCCAGTCATCAACTGCAGACTCAGCTTTCTGCTCTACCTCTGGGGGGAGGGACAGGAAGACATGACACAAAATGTGACTGAGGCAATGAAAGTTGTCTGGCGTTACACCCAGATCTGGACAACAAGCGGAGGACATGAAGGCAGGCTCCGTCTCCAAGATCTATGGTCCATTTTACCTGCTGCTACTTTGGGAGTTTCCACCGCCATCGGTGAGATGATTGGCTCTGCTGTCTCGGACGTGGGTGACATGACCTCAGAGATTTCTGACCGGGGAAGAGGAGGAATGAGGGATGAGGCACAAACAAATAGACAGGTGATTTTGCAGTTGGACATGAATTTGATGTGGATTGGAAGAGGCTGTTACCTTCAGGGGTCTGTGCTTGTTGGGGCTTCTTTTTCCTCTTGTCTCCGTACACTGGCTTCTTCTTTGGCACTGAGTCGTCTTTGGATGGCACTTCAATACCCTGGGCCTTCAGGAGTTCAAGTGTGGCCTCAGCCCTGGCCCGGGCCTCTTTCTGGGCTTTGGTCAGCAGTTTGCCCTCCTTCTTCAGCCTCTCCTTCCTCTCTTTCTCCTTCTGTTTCTTCTTCTCCTTGCGTTCCTGTTCCAGACGCTCCTGTAGGTGTTACATTGAAGAGGTCAGTTGGTAAGAGGTCAGCGTGCGTGTGTGTATACACACAGTGTGTGTGTGTGTGTGCTTAACCTGCTCCAGTCTCTGAGCCTCCTGCTCTTCCAGGCGACGCAGGTTCTCCTCTTCCTCCTTCTTGGCGCGCTCCTCTTCCTCCTTCATGCGAGCCAGAGCCTCCTGCATGGCCTTTACTGTGGCCTTGCTGGGTCCCTTCTTCTTCTCCTCTTTCTCCTTGTCCCCCTTCTTCTTCTTCTTGTCTTTCTTGCCCTTCTTGTCTCCCCCTTCCTCTTCTGAAGTAACACAAAACCCCAGACAGAAATCAGTCATAGCACAGTAACTGTGCAAGCCATTTCTACATGTTGGACTAATTGCATGTAACTACACAGTAACGCCACTTTTAACTACTTTGAAAACATTACCATTGGGTTCATTCATTGTTTCCACCACCGCATCGGCAGCTAATGGGTACAGAATTAAGATGCGTAGACTTCTACTATTGTAACTGCATGCAACTACACATTAACACGTGTTTTAGTATGTATTATGGATCCCCATTAGCTGCTCATCCTGGGGTCCAGCAAAATTAAGGCATGTAACAAGCTACCTTGAAACAGAAATCTGTTGGTTTCCTTCCCTTACCATTAATTGCTTCAAGCACCTCATCGGCAGATAATGGGTACAGATAAGCATTTACACATTCTTAAAACGAAAGTAGTTCCTACATGGCATGTGCGCAACTCATTGTAAACTGTTGCCGTTTAGGCTGTGGAATGGATACAATATAAACCAATTGTAAATCTCACCCTCTCCTTGAGGATCAGCCACTTCCTGATCTTCAATCTCTGCTGTTGCCTCCGTCTCTGCTGCTGGGGCTGCTGCTGGGGTTGGGGCCGCTGCTGGGGTTGGGGCCGCTGCTGGGGCCACCGCTGGCTCACTCTTCTTCACTACCTCTTTCTCTTTCTTAGGCACTGCTGCAACCTCAATACTCCCCTCTTTCTCCTCCTCCTTCTCCTTCTGCTTCTTCAGCTTAGCCCTGTCCTCCTCTTTCTTCTTGCGGTCTCTCTCCTTCTTCTCTGCCTTCTTCTGCGCTGCCGTCTTCATCTTGAAGGTTCCCTCCTCCTCTTCTTCTTCACTGTCTGCCTTGGCTTTGCCCTTCTTCTTACCTTTCTTTCCGGCCTGCGACGCGTCCACCGAGTCGTCATCATCTGAATCATCCTCCCCTCCCCCCTCTCCTTTCCTCGCACCTCCATCGTCATCCTCCTCTTCCTCGTCCGAGGCCTCCTTGCGGCCTCCCTTCTTCCCTGCCTTGGGTTTCCTCCGGGTCCGTGAGGCGTCGTCCTCCGAGTCTGAGCCAGCAGCAGCGGGGGCAGCAGACATCTTCTTGTCCTTCTGCTTGTCTTCGTTTTCCATGTCACCCGTACCCGAAAGCTCTTCGTCGTCCCCGTCGTCATCCTCCACGCTGGCTCGCTTGCCCTTCCGCGTCTTCTTCTTCTCCGCTTTGGTGGGCGGCGGGGGCTCGGCGGCGCTCTCCGGCTCGTCTGTGGCGTCTGGTTTCTGTGGATTGCGGAAGTGATGAGTACTCCATAGAAGCATGTGCTTTGCCAGACAGGGTCATTACATATGCATATTAGCATTTGGCTAGCCTGGTGCAGGGTCATTACATAAGCAGATTAGCATTGGACTATTAGCCCAGGGTTTCCGGTTAGAAAATGTGGCGCCAGACATGACTGGACCCATAGGACTATGCATTGGGTGCATACCCTGACTAGGCGTCCACCCACGTGCTCAGAATAACAGTCATCACATTTAGATTATGGTAATTAATTTTAAGAGAACATGCAAGTCAAGGATGCAGTGACCTGTGTCCTTCTTACCGTGCACTTTGAAGATCTTAGAATATCTGTCCACATGAACTTTCCCTCACCCAACAAGACGAGTGACGAACAGCAAAAATAGGCGGCGAGTTTCAAGTTTGGGGAAGCTATTTTTCCCTGGAAAAATGCACCTTTATAATAAAGCATTCCATGAATCATCGCATTAGCAGACCTACTATTCTTAAGGAGTAAATCGGACAGTCAACATTTTGATTAATAAAATAACTCAATCACTGTTCGCAAAAAAGACTGTTCAATGCGTGACGGAGCGCGTATAGCATGAAGACCTAGACTATATCAGATACGTTTTTTCTTTCTGTGCACGTCAAAAAATTGTGGCCTTTTATAAAAACACATTTCATGCTATTCTACTACATTTTATATGACTGCAGACATTAGCAGAATCTTTTTTTAAATGACAGGTTAGCCTACTCTGCTGACACTGAGAAACAGATCAATAAAACCACGTTGTCCATATAATAGGTCTACCAGAAGGGGTGACAGAATATGACGTCCATCTAAACCGGACGAGGAAATTATAGTCCAAAAACAAACTTTTAAGTGACACTGACACGACAATGATAAAGAGTGAATATGAGCAAAGCGCGCTCAACGGGGATACGGCCGATGCTCTCTGCTGGCGCCAATAAGATAGGCTATAGGCCTACTGAGTTGAGTATTCACAGATAAGAGTATTTTCATTTTCTTCTCTTTACAGCAACAGCCATGCTTCTTTCCAAACTATGTTTCCCATGATTGAATTTTGAAATATTCTGATATGCCTGGCTGGGCCTCTCTTCATTGACAGTCATAACGCATTTGCCACGTGTGCTGCCCAAATTCCGCGTGCTGCCTTTCCTTCCAACTGTAGGCAACGGGATTTAAAACAAGACACAACTTATATAATTTTTTAAGGCTAGGGGAAGCTAATGATCCTCTGTGGCCAAATCATGCCTAGTAGCCTATTTTGAATGATTGTATTTATTTCTGTATAGACAGGAGTAGGCTAATTAGGCTATATCATTTTGGCAATTTAATTAAATTTACTTAGGGAAACCTTAGCATCCCCTTGCCTTATCCCTGTGCATGAGCCTGTCAATCTACTATCCCCGTAGTAGAAAAGTTGACTTATTCTATTGGTCAGTTTGTTGAGAAAGAAAGAGCCCAAACAGACTCTGGGACAGTTGTAGGACGATAGATCCCAAATTCATACAACCAGAATGCCTCAGATACATAAAACATACTTTAATAAGCAACGAGTTGGACGCAACAGATCAGAACATTAGTTTAAATGTTTATAAAATATTATTTTTTTAAGATTATTAAGTCAGCAATGTGCACAAGGCAGTAGGTGGGAATGTGCATTTGGCTACCGGACAATGAAAGAAAGTTGATAACCAATAGAAAATAAGAGAAATAGTCTACTGGTTTCAATGGCATATGGAAGTCTGAATAAAATATTTGCCTCCCCGGATATGGTTGGATTCTGCCTAGTCTACTTTGAAACAAGGTAAAACGCCTCATAATATGTAGTAAAACGTTGAGGTTTCAAACAATTAAGTAGCTATAAGTTTTCAAAATGCCTACTGCCTCCAGCTCATTGCAAAGGGATGTGTGAAGCCTGATGAAGCCTGCCTTCCGTTTCCTGTGCATTTGAATGACGAATGGGAAGCACGCTTCAATTACCAGTAGAGAGAAAAAAAAAGCAGGTATTTTTAATCGTGGCCACAAAAATGTTTTCAACACACGATTGCATTTACAATTGTTGTGCAATGATTGGGCTTATAAAAGCTCTGTCTGACAAATTTTCCTGCTCAAAGGCTCTGTATCTGTATGCTGTGCACATGTGATTAAGAAGATACATAACGAATATACACAAGCGGCAATTTAATTACACTAAATTATGTTAATTAACTCGTAGAAAGAATAAGCATGAACGGTCAAATGTATTTACATTAATTGGTATTTCCGTCAATAGGCTAAAATGCATTAACAGCTTTTCTAAAAAAAAGCCGGCTATTGAAGCCGGCTATTACTGGCAAACAGAAACCCTGTTATAGCCTAGTATAGGGTCATTATATATGCAGATTAGCACTGGGCAATAACCTGGTATAGGATCATTACATATGCAGATTACCATTGGGCTATAGTCTAGTATAGGGTCATTATATATGCAGATTAGCACTGGGCAATAACCTGGTATAGGATCATTACATATGCAGATTACCATTGGGCTATAGTCTAGTATAGGGTCATTACATATGAAGATTAGCATTGGGCTATAGCCTGGTATAAGGTCATTACATATGAAGATTAGCATTGGGCTATAGCCTAGTATAGGGTCATTACATATGAAGATTAGCATTGGGCTATAGCCTAGTATAGGGTCATTACATATGAAGATTAGCATTGGGCTATAGCCTAGTATAGGGTCATTACATATGAAGATTAGCATTGAGCTACAGCCTGGTATAGGGTCATTACATATGAAGATTAGCATTGGGCTATAGCCTAGTATAGGGTCATTACATATGAAGATTAGCATTGGGCTATAGCCTAGTATAGGGTCATTACATATGAAGATTAGCATTGGGCTATAGCCTGGTATAGGGTCATTACATATGAAGATTAGCATTGAGCTACAGCCTGGTATAGGGTCATTACATATGCAGATTAGCACTGGGCAATAACTTGGTATAGGATCATTATATATGTAGATTAGCATTGGGCTATAGCCTGGTATAAGGTCATTACATATGAAGATTAGCATATGGCTACACTTCACCTTGCTGCCTTTAGCTCCTGTGGTTTCAAGAGACAGTTCCTCCAGCTCCTTCAGGATGTCGTCTTCACTGTTGAAGATCAAAACATTATGATCAATACACAGTAGGCTGCAAAGTCCAAGGCAAGTGTAGAAATATTTCCGTCCAACAGTTGGTTCTTACTTCCATAGTTATTTTAAAATGGAGCGTTCATTACTGTCGAAGAGAGAGAAATAAAGACTTACTCAAAATCATCTTTCTTTTTGTCTTTCTTCTTCTTCGCCTTTCCTTTACCTTGCTCCTTGGAGGCTCCCGCTCCTTCGATTTCTGCTGCTAGGGCGTCAAGGTCGATGCCATCGTCTTTAGCACTGAAACAAAGTCATGCAAATCACATATGATGCACATTACACATGGTAAAAGACAGCATTATCAAGCATAGCTGGGAACCACATGCTTCTCCATGCAGATTTCTGTCATATGCTATGTTACAAAAAATGCAGGCTTATAGGCCGACTACAAAATAAATGTAGAAATCTGTTATTCAATTATTGCGCCAACGAACGTCTGCGTTGCCAAGGGCTAAAATAGAAGTCAGTTCTATTTGTGACACAGATCGCGCTGCAACTCCTGCCTCTCCCATCTCCTCATTGGTTATACCCACGTGGGTGACTGAAAGACGAATGAGGTTAGTGGCGGTAATGCACCTAATTTATGAAAGTTGCCAATCGCAATATAAAGTCAAGAGAAGAAAAGGCCTGGAAGGAGGAGAGATGACTAGAAACGATTTGGTTGACCGTTTTATGTGTGGATTAATTGGCGGAGTAGAGGACCTTGTGCATTTCAGGTAAAATAACAACTCAATGTTTACATCCCAGGACAAATTAGCTAGCAACAGCAAGCTAGCTAAAAAGGACAAATTAGCTAGCAAGTGCAAGCTAGCTAAATTGCTATAAATGTTTAATGCTTTTCGACCTTAATATAATTGGTTCAGAGTTTGTTTTGATATTTTAACCTTTGTGTCGCGATCGCGTTTGGTGTGGGGGGGACAAAATACATTTATGCACGATGGCGCACGCACGTAGCTGGTTTGGGTTCCGTGTTAGCAGCAAAATGATACAAACTAGCAATGAATGTGTGGGATTTCAAATATTTGCAGCCATGATCAAATTAGCACATTTCACGCAAATATGATTTTCATATCCAGTCCGACAAAAAGACAGATCCAGTCAGTCAGTCCGACAAAAAGACAGATCCAGTCAGTCAGTCCGACAAAAGACAGATCCAGTCAGTTAGACCCAGTCAGTCAAAGGACACTAAAAAGTCTGTCAAACGAAAATGTTGACAGATTTGAAGGATTTACTGCGGTCCTAAAATGACCCGCTGGTGGCCACAAATCAACCCTGACAGTGGGAAGGGTGCATCCTACAAGAACAACACCTCCACCTGAATGGCAGCTGCACACTTGACACTGTTATGCCTTCAGTCCAAAAAAATGCTAAAACTAATTCTAGACCTTCAGTCTTATGTCAGACGGTTGAAGATGAAAACCAAACATGAAAGACAAACAACTTCAGTCCCTAACCTGTAATGACCATCTCAAATACTAACCATCCACAATCCAACCACAACAACCTTACCTGAAGCAGCACATGGATCTTTGAGACTAAAAGCCCTACATCTGCTCAGCCTCAGACTTTATACAGAGGGTGAGGCTAGCCTCCTTGCATGCCTGTTGTATCAGCAGTGGAAAGCACCTCTATGTTAGAATGAACAGGGCCCAACCCCGGGTAAAACACACAGGGTGCACAGTGCACACACCCTTGCCTCTGGGTAATGAAATCATGAAGAAGCAGCTGATAGGATCTTGATGGAGTTATCCTGTTCTGTCTATCAATGTTATTCCTTTCACTTATTTACCTGTAATAACTACTATGAATATTGCATATATACAAGTGCCTTTAGGGTTAGGGGCTAGTGGTTGTTTCTGGACCAAACCTGTAATAGTTGTTGGTTATGGGGAACAAAGAGGACCATAGCTAATCAAGCTTTAATATCCTTCCGCCATTGCTGTTCTGCGCCATCTTTAGCCCTGGCCTGGTATCATCTTGACCTCACAGCAGAGTTGACTGGAGCAGGAGCAGGCTGCAGATCAGCAGTATACAGTACAGGGGGTGAGAGCTCACCATCACGGCAGGTCAGTCAATATATATCCCTCAATAATCAACTTAAATGGCAGCTGCCGCCACCAAGCCAGCACGACACTTAGCCTACTGTCTCTTTGTCTATTATCTGTCAAGGCTCATTCCCACAGTCAAAAGCAGACACCTGGTCATGACTTACAAAGGGTGGATAAGAGTGCCTACTACAAGGAGCGAGTGTAGATTTGTGCACTTGGCAGACAAGCATCCATTGTAGGGCTATGTAGTAATGAGACGTGAGTCAGTGTCAATTGACATCTCTATTCAGGAATGTATAATAATTTATGAACAACAACATTGGTTAAGACTTTTGGTCGTAATGCCTACTACTTGGCAATGGAAATAGTATATATATTCTAGCCATTGAGATCAGTATACTGTTTTTTTCTGAAGCCCCCCCCCCCCCCCCCCCCCCAAACTGAGGACAACAACAAATCTCTAACTGGGGTATCAATCGCAAATGACCATGTTTACTCACACGGGGACACAGCCATTGGATGGATACTCAAGCCATAGAGGCGACAGTTGGGACAATGAATGAGGGCCCTTTCTGACAGCACAATGAAAAGGGATGATGTTGCAGGCATGGGGCATAGCCAGGCTGGAGGTCTTCACTTGTGTTGTCAGTGACTCAAAGATTCAGCAATAATTCGCTGACAATGTCCTCCTAGAATTGCATCATATATAGTTAGTTATCTGCGTTTCCCTATTAGTGGGCAAGCAAGCTAGCTAAGTTGGATAGCTGACGAGCTACTGGAAATGAACTTTAGAATGTGACTGCATGGAGCCTGGCTAGCTAGCTGGTAGTAGAATGCCAATGTAGCTGCATAACATATGCTAGCTAATAGCGAGAATAGGTTTCGTGTCTCTGTTGTTCAGCATCAAGTATGTTTATACGAGATATAAATTGGTTAATTCATTGTCAATATGAAAGGTAGAAAACAAGTGCGCGAGGATAACGTTAGCTTATTAATAAGCCCGAGACCGGAGGCCTAGCCAAAGCAATCTGCCGCCACATGAAACTCATGGCTTCACTATCATGCTAATGCTAGCCAGCCCAGCCTGTACGACTAGCGTTTGCTAGCTATATTCATAGAAGTCTGTTGCATACAGCACAACTTTCTCAAATCGTATGACACACGGGCCACACTATCATGTACCTGTCATCGCCTGACTTTTTCTGTTTCTTCCCCATTCTCCTTGTTTTTATTTTTATCCACAATGTTCAGCCTCGTTGTTCGCCGATACAGCACATATGGTTTGTCACACATCCTGCGCAGTTGCAAAGGGTTTTCTATTGCCTGTACTGAAGTGAAGGGCATCTTCACTGCGCAAACTGCGCAGGTATAATGGAGTTACACATTATTATTATTGTTAGGTATAATGGAGTAACACATTATTATTATTATTATTATTATTGTGACAGGTGTAGTACGGCACCCTATGGGCAAATTATGGTTAAGTACCTTGCTCAAGGGTACATCGACAGATTTTTCACCTTGTCGGTTCAGGTATTCAAACTAATAACCTTTCAGTTACTGGTCCAACACTAACCGCTAGGCCAAAGTTTTTTTATAATCAACCCAAGATAGACAGCAGCATGTCATTTCCATTGAAAGCAAATGAATCACAGTGGGCACTGGGCAGAACAAGCAACCTATGGGCAGAGCCAAGCACGAGCTAGCGAGATCCTATTGGCATGTTCTAGGATGTATTTGCATATTTCAGTTAGGGAACGCCACTCTGTGAAGTGTGCATGTGAAATAAGTCAATTGGCATTTCGCCCTTACACTCCTTCTAATCAAAGCTATTTTTTACAACTTTGGCAAAGGGTAAAGTCTACAAAACTTAGGATCACTGGTTCGAGCCCAGTATGGGGCAGTCGGACAGTGGATGAAGCTAAGTTGTTAGCAGCACACTGCCCCCAATTACAGAGGCAGCATTTATTGCACTCCGGAAAAGGATGTAACCTATTTTCTAAAGGGTATATTTAAGAAATAAGGCCAGAGGGGGTGTGATATATGGCCAATATACCACAGCTAAGGGCTGTTCTTATGCACAACGCAATGCTGAGTGCCAAGATACAGTCCTTAGTCGTGGTATATTGGCCATATATCACAAACCCCCGAGGTGCCTTATTGCTATTATAAACTGGTTACCAGCGTAACTAGATGTTTATGCAGAATTTGAGCAATGGAAATTCTGTGTGCATATAAAGTCAGGGTCTACAGATAACTTTCTAGAACGGCTATACAGAGAGCACCCCTTCACTTGGTCGAGATATTGGTGATTAAACTATCCCAATAACAAAACACTGGACAACTCAGTATGTCATGCAGCAGTACTTTATTCACATCATGAAGACAACTCTTCGGCACAGATTATACATCTTTCTTTCAAGTTCTTTATTCTGTGGGATTGTCCTCAGCAATTCTGCTGCGATTACTGATGTCTCGTAGGGACATAATTTCCCACCTACCAGGTGTAAGGAGAACTCTCGAGACAACTCCACAGGTAGCCAGTCTGAGGGAACCTCAATGTCACAAGATTCTATAATGCCATTCTTGATGTCCATGTTTAGAGTTGAATTGCAGATAGACGTGTCATTCTTCAACTCAAAAGTCGTACAGATACTGAACTTAGGAGTCCTTCCAAATGTCCACTCCCATGCCAACAGTTCACGGGCCATTCTTTGGATACCAGGCAAGGACAGCTCATCACTTGGGTCCACAAGTGTTACAGGGCTGCTGAAACCAAACTCTGTGTTGTACTGGGATGCCACTGAATCCATGATAGTGTCACAGTCCAACGTCGGGTCCTCATCCAGCAGGTTTTTCACAGGGGATGGCACGCTTTGCGTTGCATTGCTCTTGATGCCCTGGCAGGTTGGTTTCAGCACCGCGGACAGCAGTGCCCTGTCAGCCGAACACAGCAGAGTGCAGTGATGGTAAGCTGCTGTCCTTCCCAATTTAGCAGCGGTTCCTGAAATCTTGTGGTGGCCATTCAGCATGATGTCAAACCTCTCTGTTGCACGTACGTCCATGTCTGGCCTGAGTCCTTTCAGAGCACTTGTCACGACTTGGAGATTCCTGTGACGGTCATAGTTTTTCTTGGACGTGAAGAAAGTCAAATTGACATTTCCTAAATCGTGGAATACAGTCCCGCCCCCACTGCGTCGCCTGGCGAGCGGTATCCCTTTCTGTCTCATGACCTGAAGGTTGCACTCTTGCCACGGGTTCTGATGTCTCCCTATCACCACCGCTGGGGCATTCCTCCATAAGAAGAGAATACTCCGGTTTTGGAGGTCAACATGATCGTGTATCCAGTCCTCCAATGCTAAGTTTTCAAATATGTCTGTTGACAAAGATTTGAGGATCAGTCCTGACTTACCAGTCTCGTCAATGACAGCTGACAATGTGCTCTTGGCTCGAGCCGATCGAAAACAGACTTGGGATTGTGCGCACAAAGTCGAGAATGTTCTTAAAATCATCGCACCTCTATCTGTCGTTTCTTCTGTGCATCTGAAAATAGTTTATCACTTTTGTGGAATGAAACTTTTCCAAATACATGAATGGAAACGTTTTCAGGTCGAATTCGTTTTTACACATACTTCCGCTTTTCTTCCTCTTATTTTCTTAAAGGCAGGGTTTATTTACCATTGTTTTAACACTGCCACCTGCTGTGCTGGAGCGATATCTCCCTTGTTGCTCAAGTGATTTTCGATGCTGGTTTTACAGCGCCACCAAGCGGTTTAATTCGTATATTGAGTCAAAAAGGATTTACTAGTTCTTGAGGGGCTGGGTTGGATTTTAAATATTATTTTGGGCTTCTTTTTCAAAATCAACAAACTAACAGGTTAACACTTGCCCCTCTACAAAAGCAGCCACAAAAGGCTCACTATATGGAAGTTTCATGTACTGCAGAGGGACAACAGCTAGGCTCCCACCAAACAGATTGACAGTGCAATTTATTATAGTAGACTACTTTTTAATCCTGACAAAGGCAAAATAACTGATTTATTTGAAGCCTGGGGTGCATTCCTTTTATTTTAAAATGGTAGCATAAATTACATAGAATACTGCAATGCATTTAGCAATGCAGTCAAGTCAGTCATTTTGATGCATAATACTTTTGCATTTAGACTTGGAATTACACTAGGCTAACATTATCTTCCGCCAACATTATCAGCACGTGTTGTCAGTGTGTGGTTGAGTACCGGGTATACTACGTTGTCAAGGTAACGGACGCACACTGTGAAGAAAGGGCCTTTGCTGATTGGCTTGCAAGCTTGTGACATCTCGAATTACGATCGAATCCTGACATCTGATTGGTCAGACCGTTTATCCCATATGAAAGCGGTTTAGGAGCCATTCAGGGTTTACAACAGCAAACCCCAGTGATTTATCCAGATAACCTCACGTAACTATTTGCTAGCTACGGCTATAACAGCTATAACTATTTCATCCATAAAGTAAGTTGAAGATCTCTCTCGCTCTCAACCATGATTTGTTTTTGTTTGCATCTAATGTTTTACTTAGACAAGCAGTAGCTTTAGCCTAATTCTATTTAAGTGTTTAACGAGCAATCTTGCCATAATAAAATCAGTATAGCTTTCGACAATTCAAGGCTAGCGTAGGTAGCAAGATTGCTGTGTTTTGGAAGACACTACTTTGCAAACTAGCAACCTTTTGAAATCCAATACAGTGCTGTATATAATACATTCATAATCAGTAGCTCGATTAAAATCACCTGTTCGCCAAATAAGGAACTTTAATGCAATGTTTTGGTTAGCAAGGTCAAATTTGAATATGCTTAGTTACCATGACAACGTAAATTGTTTAGAACAGAGCGTCATAAATCAGGCACTCCTGTTAGTTTTCTGTCAGCTTGATAGAGACACATTTTCTTATTTTATTCATTTTCACCTAATCCCCATTGCCCTTCCTGTGTCAGGCTGCAGAGGTTAGTGTGGCTGGTGTGCAGGCTGAGGAGGTGCAGCTTCAGCAGGGGGTGAGGGGAGAAGAGGGGGGAGGAGGACGTGGAGGAGCCAGGCCATATCAGTACACCAGCTCAGCTGCAGGAAGAGCAGGACCAGCAGGGCCCCACACTGGAGACAACAGAGGACCACACACAGCATGCAGAGGTAGACTTGAAACCATACTGTGTGCCTAAGAGGGGATGCGATGTGAATACTGAACACAATGGATGAGTGAATGTCTGATTGAATCAATGCAAGATTTCTTGGGGTCTGGTTTTGTAGAGCATCATCGAAAACCTGCAGAGGAAGATCACGTCACTAGAGGGCGCTATCACCAAAGTGACACCTGTAAGACCACGACTGATACCACTATATTGCATACTAATTCAACAGGCATAAAGAAAATAGTATAATCAATAGCCTACATTTATCATCCACCCTGGCGTCTGGGTTCTGGGCTATGTCTCAGGATAGCGAGTCGGCCGACACTGAACCAATAGAACTTGAGACCCAGCTGAACCCCACAGTAGAGCAGAATCAGGAGCAGGACCTGCAGGCCTTACTGGACCAGTTGCACCAGGAGAGAGACAGTCTGAACAGACTGGTGCAGAAGCTCAGCCTGACAGGTGAGTTACTATGGGGCTGGACTGAGAGGAGAGAGGGTAGTGGAGAACGAGATGCCAGAATGTGATGTAACACTGTTGGCTATCCTACAGAGAGAGAGCAGGTCCTGTACACAGAGCCAGACGGCAGGGGGAAACGTGGCTCTCGTCTGGACAGCTTCTTGCGGAGCGTGGAAGAGGAGAGGGACTACTACAGACAGGAAGCAGACAGCCTGAGGAGGATGCTGAGGGGCAGGTGCTCCTGTAGCCCCTGTCGGGGGCACCTCCAGAGCCGCAGCCCCACCCGCCAATCCCCTGTTAAGGTAAAGGAATGGCTGTCTAATATTAACTACAAATGTAAATAGGGATTTGTTACACCACTTCAGTGTTATAAATGTATAAATGACGCTATATATCAATTTTCAGAAATGTTGGTAAATTAGCTTTTATTACTTAAAGAAATTATGAAAAAGATTGGTGTGTTTTTTCACTATCTAATCATGGCATGGGGTTGTTCACTGACAGACATATATTTGTTTAAAATATATTACTTGATGGTTTCATGTCAGAGAGACAAATAATCATGTTTTTTTAGCAAAATGCTATATATCCGGCTCCCTCTCAGAGAAATAAGTAGTACTGCTAGGTTTCACACAGTCAAATGTAATACATGGTAACATTTTTAATAAAGAACTGTAGAAATGATACATTTGTGACATCAATATAATAAAACAATTAAATACAAATGAATTCAGTAAGAGATCTGTGAAACATTTACATTTTACATTTTAGTCGTTTAGCAGATGCTCTCATCCAGAGCGACTTAAAGTAAATGCATTCATCTTAAGGTAGCTTGGTGAGACAACCACATATCACAGTCAAATATACAGGACACCAACATTCCATTCCAGCGAAACAATATAGCGTTTAGCAAAAAAAACTAAACATTTTCATACACACTAAAACCTATTAATTAAACATCTGAGAACAGTAATATTTTTCACACACATGAAAGTACCCATAAGCAATCATTTCTGATGAAAAAATACAAATGTGAAAAATTGGTGGACATAGAATTTTGGAAATAAACTCTTCAAATATAACTTTTTCCATATTAATCAGAAAAAAATCTAATTTCTGACCAGTGTCTCCTGGACTGCGAGCACTTTGTCATGATACTAATGTAACAGCTGATGTACTCTTTAGAAATCTGACTTCCTGTTTTGGGCAGGGGGGCAGCTATGATTCTGAGCTGATGAGGGTCTTGAGAGAGCGGGACGAGATGCAGAACATGCTGGATAAGTATGAGCGCCACCTGTCAGAGATCCAGGCCAACGTGAAAGTTCTGACTGCCGACAGAGACAAGACCAGCATGCACCACCAGCAGGCCAGTACCATTCTTAAAGGAATAGTTAACTCCAACAAAACACGTTTTGTCTGACTTTTTCTTCGCTCAGTTCCAAATGAATGGGAAATAATTTTGCTGATAACAATCCCATTCCTCATCAGGCCCAGCAGGAGATAGCGTCGCTGCGTCGCGAGGTACTGAAATCCAAGTCGTCGCGTGCAGCTAAGAGCAGTGTCACTGTGTCAGCTCAGAGCATCCTGAAGCACGTGGAGGCGGAGAGAGACGAGGCCAAGGTCGACCTCCACCGTATGAGCACAGAGAGGGACAGTCTGAGGGAGAGACTCAAGGTCAATATATTAACCAGATTGGACAATAATCTACTTCTGAGTGTTCCAGCATGGCCATCTATTGACTACCAATGAAAGTGTGTGTGTGTGTGTATCCAGCTGAGGGAAAGTGTCTATGTGTGTGTTGCGTGTTGTCAGATCTGTCAGGAGACAGCCATCAGTGAGAGGGCTCATCTGGAGCAGAGGGTGGAGGACCTGCAGACAGCTATTCTCACAGTGAGTGAGGAGGAGAAAACCTCCATAGAAACACAATGACTAGAACAGACACACTCTTTAAATGTCCTAAGTTTGGAATGGAATGTTCGTTCTGCTAATTGCATTTCATGGTGATTCTCCTTGCTGTAGCTGGAGCATGAGCGGGGGGACCAGAAGAGCCGTCTTGCCCTGATGAGGGAGTCCATGATGGGGCTAGAGGAGGAGGTCCACAGCCTGGGCAGGAAGCTGACCGCTGCTGAGGACGAACACAGCAGGACCAGGAACGAGTGTGTCATGCTGAGGTAAGCAAGGAACCAGCACTGATGTATGAAGTCATGTGGTTGGGGATTCACTTCCTGCATCAGCCACATACTGGACACGTGTGGGAACTGTTACTTCTATAGCGTCCATTTAATCCCTTTTATAGCATCCTTTTAAGTGTGTGCGTGCACGTGTGTGTTCAGACTGTCCAACAGTGAGACACAGAACGCCCTGAGTGACAGCCAGCGCAGACTGACCTCCCGCATCGGAGAACTCCAGAACTCCCAGGAGAGGAACAAACTGCTGGACGAGAAGAACGGTGAGGAGACAAGGTCTGCCTGTGTGTGTGTGTGTGTGTGTGTGTGTGTGTGTGTGTGTGTGTGTGTGTAATAACCTTACCAAACTGAGCCTTATCTGTTGTGTCAGACTCTCTACTGAGGCAGATGTCTGGTCTAAGAGAGGAAGTGAGCAGTCTACAGTCCACCATCACTGACCTGGACCAGAGGAGAGACTCCCTGCAGGAGCAGCTGGAGAACCAGACTGACCTCCTTAACTCAGCCCGCAACCAGCTGGACGACAAAGTAATCAACTGAACACTAACTACACACACAGCCAATTGTACCTGCCAGCCTACCTGCCAGCCACTATGTTTAGGAAATCTAATATCAGTGATTGGGTGATGGTCTGTTTGTTTCCATGTGTTTTTCTTCAGGAGAAAACCATCAGGAACCTCAGGTTGTCCATAGAGGATCTGGAGACATCAGCAGAGTGAGTCTGAGTTGTCCAGTACCACAAAGCTTCACACAGCAGCATCAGATGCCAAGTCACCATACTAAGGTTCACTCAGAGACGCATACGGATGCACCACCTGTGTAAGTTAACCTCTAAACTCTGACCCCTGGCTGTGACCTTTCTGTTCCCCAGGAGCGTTCGTGTGGCGCTGGCAGGGCGGGAGAGGGAGCTGGAGGCTTTGAGGAGGAGGCTGGGGGATGCGGGTGAGGAGCTGGAGGCTTTGGCCAAGGTGAAGGATTCCACCCTGAGGGAGAATGCTCAACTCCGAGACGAACTGGACACGAGCCGTCTCAACAACCAGGTCAGATACAGCACTTTCTGACCAAACCAGGAGCACAATTATTCTGTTTTAACTTTGAAATGATCAACCTTTTAGGGCTCATATTATTTAGGGAGGATGGTATGTAGCCTGGTATCTGTCTCTGTTCAGCTATTACATTCCACTTCTTGTACTCTGTGTCATTTGCCAAGTGACAGGAGTGGCAAGGATTGGAATGTTAGCTAAAAAGACTGGAACCCAGACTAGATGCCATGGGCTCATGGTCCAGAATAGTTTTTTATCCCAGGTGATTGGTTAGGGCAAACAGTAGTAGAAAACCCTAGGACTCCAT
This sequence comes from Salmo trutta, assembly GCF_901001165.1. NCBI lineage: Eukaryota > Metazoa > Chordata > Actinopteri > Salmoniformes > Salmonidae > Salmo > Salmo trutta. The sequence continues at coordinate 52,612,694 of NC_042962.1, read as the reverse complement.
ATTATTCATGATATACCAAACCTCATGGCCATTATCTCTTTAGAATCTCACCAACACTTTGTAAGGTCTAGTTTGTTTTGCTGTCCAGGCCCTGGAGCTGAAGTCTGAGGACTCTGCTCAGGAGGTGCATGAGCTGCAGAGGAAGGTACAGGACTATGTGGCTGACATCTCCCGCATCGAGAACCTGCTGTCCACCAAGGTACCATCTGCTGGCACTGTGAATGGACGATATTTCAATCGGTGATCTGTTAGTTATGTCTTGTCAAACTAATTATCACTCATCCAGAGTAGCTATGGCTTCGTTTACACAGGCAGCCCATTTCTGATATTTAGCCCAAACATTGTCAAAAGAGATGATCTGATTGGTCAAAATACCTATTAGTGGAAAAATAATCAGAATTGGGGTTCTGTGTAAACGCAGCCTTTGAGTTCCAGATCAATTCCTATTTGAAAATGTGTTTTTTTTCCTTTCCTCCTTGTGCTTACTGTTAGCGGCAATCAACGTTTTCAGACTGGAGTTGGGTAGGGATTGATAGCCAAGACCTTTTCACTTGCACTGTTTCATTGTGGAGCTAAACAAATAATCCAAATGTGTGTGTGTGTGTGTCCACCAGGAGTGGGAGTGCAGGGAGCACCAGGAGGCTCGGCGGCGTGGGTCGGCCCAGGCCGAGAGCTGGGAGGGGCAGGCGCGGCAGGCGGAGGGGACCATCAGCGAGCTGAGGCTGGAGCTGATGACCTCAGACATGGAGAGACGCAGACTCAGGGAGAAGGTGGAGGCTCTGGAGGCCAGTCTGCAGGAGGTCTGTCTAACCTCACTGTCTCTATCATTAGGGATTATCACTGGTTACACACTGGGTCACATTCATTAGACACCAAACGGACTGAAACAGGGTGGGACTACCTGAAGTTGTCCAATAACAAAAGCTCATTTTAGTTTTCTGTTGTAAAAGGTCTTGCGACGTTTTACCATGTTGTCCGTAATGAAGACGACCCTGGACTCCTATAGTTGTGTGTATCCTAGGCGTTGTCTGCAGAGCGGAGCTGCAGCAGCCAGGTGTCTCAGCTCAACAGGAGTCTGCTGCACACTGAGGAGCAGTGGAGACAGGCCCAGGGGGAACACACCGCCACTCAGACTGACCTGGAGAAGACCAGGGAGCTCTGTGTCAAACTGGACGCCAGCAAGGAGGCTGTGAGTCATGGAGGGGATGGTGTATGTGCGTGTGCGCATACACTACCGGTCAAATTTTTTAACACCTACTCATTCAAGGGTTTTTCTTTATTTTTACTATTTTCTACATTGTAGAATAATAGTGGAGACATCAAAACTATGAAATAACACATATGGAATCATGTAGTAACCAAAAAAGTATTAAACAAATCTAAATATATTTGAGATTCTTCAAAGTAGCCACCCTTTGCCTTGATGACAGCTTTGCACACTCTTGGCATTCTCCCAACCAGCTTCATGAGGTAGTCACCTGGAATGCATTTCAATTAACAGGTGTGCCTTCTTAAAAGTTAATTTGTGGGATTTATTTCCTCCTTAATGCGTTTGAGACAATCAGTTGTATTGTGACAAGGTAGGGGCGGTATACAGAAGATAGCCCTATTTGGTAAAAGACCAAGTCCATATTATGGCAAGAACAGCTCAAATAAGCAAAGAGAAACAACAGTCCATCATTACTTTAAGACATGAAGGTCAGTCAATACGGAAAATGTCAAGAACTTTGAAAGTTTCTTCAAGTGCAGTCACAAAAACCATCAAGCGCTATGATGAAACTGGCTTTCATGAGGACCGCCACAGGATAGAAGACCCAGAGTTACTTCTGCTGCAGAGGATAAGTTCATTAGAGTTACCAGCCTCAGAAATTGCAGCCCAAATAAATGCTTCACAGAGTTCAAGTAACAGACACATCTCAACATCAACTGTTCAGAGGAGACTGCCTGAATCAGGCCTTCATGGTTGAATTGCTGTAAAGAAACCACTACTAAAGGACACCAATAAGAAGAATAGACTTGGTTGGACCCAGAAACACGAGCAATGGACATTAGACCGGTGGAAATCTGTCCTTTGGTCTGATGAGTCCAAATTGGAGATTTTTGGTTCCAACCACCGTGTCTTTGTGAGACGCAGTGTGGGTGAACGATGATCTCCAAATGTGTATTTCCCACCATAAAGCATGGAGGAGGAGGTGTTATGGTGTGGGGGTGCTTTGCTGGTGACACTGTCTGTGATTTATTTAGAATTCAAGGCACACTTAACCAGCATGGCTACCACAGCATTCTACAGCGATACGCCATCCCATCTGGTTTGCGCTTAGTGGGACTATCATTTGTTTTTCAACAAGACAATGACCCAACATACCTCCAGGCTGTGTAAGGTCTATTTTACCAAGAAGGAGAGTGATGGAGTGCTGCATCAGATGACCTGGCCTCCACAATCCCCTGACCTCACATTGAGATAGTTTGGAATGAGTCAGACCGCAGAGTGAAGGAAAAGCAGCCAACAAGTGCTCAGCATATGTGGAAAATCCTTCAAGACTGTTGGAAAAGCATTCCAGGTGAAGCTGGTTGAGAGAATGCCAAGAGTGTACAAAGCTGTCATCAAGGCAAAGGGTGGCTATTTGAAGAATCTAAAATATATTTGGATATGTTTAACACTGTTTTGGTTACTACATTATTCCATATGTGTTATTTCATAGTTTCAATGTCTTTACTATTATTCTACAATGTAGAAAATAGTAAAAAAAAAAAAAACCTTGAATGAGTAGGTGTTCTGAAACTTTTGACTGGTAGTGTATGTCAACATGTTGATGTGTGTGTGCTTGTAGGTGCAGTGTGAGCTGGAGCTGCTCAGGAAGCAGCTGTCCAGTGAGCGTCTGAGCATGAAGAGCCTGGAATCCGTGCTGGTGTCCACCAGGGAGAAGGAGCTACACCGACAGCTCAGCTCCCAGGAGAGACACACCGAGATCCAGCTGCTCAGGGACAAACTCACCGCGGCCGACAGCAAGGCGTGAGCAGACACTTGGTCGCTGTTGGAAGGGTTTCTGATTTGTTCGGTTGCCTGTTTTGACAGCTTCCCTCTTTGTTTCTCTCCCTCTCTTTTCATCTATCCACCTCCAACTCAATTCTCTCTCTCTCTACGTTTCGTTCTGTCTCTCTCTCTCTCCCTCTCGCTCCCTCTCTCTCTCTCTCTCTCTCTCTCTCTCTCTCTCTCTCTCTCAGGAGCTCTCAGAGTAGAGAGGTGGCTACATTGAGTACTCGTTCAGCACAGCTAGAGGCTGACCTGGACATGACCAAAAGACAGCTATCTACTGAGCGGTTTGAGAGGTCTGTCTGTCTGTCTGTCTGTCTGTCTGTCTGTCTGTCTGTCTGTCCTTGCTTGTCGTAAAGGCTTGGCTTGTGCTTTACTCTCTCTCTCTCTCGTAGGGAGAGGGCAGTGCAGGAGCTGCGTCGTCAGGGTCTGTCGTCATCGTCCTCTGGCCTGCATCCCTCCTCCCCTCGCCAGCGTCGCTCCCTCAGCCCCAGCAGGCCCCTGTGGTCCACCCCAGACCACCTGGCCAGAGAGAGATCCCCAGAGAGGTGGGCCCCCTCCCTGAACACCTCACATTGAATACAACACACATATATTTCTACATCTCTGTGTGTGTGTGTGTGTGTGTGTGTGTGTGTGTGTGTGTGTGTGTGTGTGTGTGTGTGTGTGTGTGTGTGTGTGTGTGTGTGTGTGTGTGTGTGTGTGTGTGTGTGTGTGTGTGTGGTGACAGGAGCCTGGGGTTCAAGGACCTCTACGACTGAACAGATCTCCCTCAGGAGGAAAGACAACCTTCTCTCTAGTCCTCACTGTGCTATGATGTCATTCTTCAACTCAAACCCTGTGATGTCATGATCAGGACCTCCGGTTCAGAACAACCCTCCTAGACCGGAAATAGTTTCAACAAGTGTTATCTCAAATGTCTTTTTTATTACATTTTACAAATGAACTGACATCACTGTGTTTGGTTGTGTGTATTGATCTGTAAAATGATCTGTAAAACCATTCAGTATATTTTTGATGAAGATTTGATTCAAATGAAATACAGCTAAAAGAGGGAAATTATGTTCCTTCGTTAATGTATTCTATTTTTTCTAAGTTGTCTGAGAGAAGTGCTTTAATATAAATAATCATTCTCGTTCTGGTTTACTTTTCAGTCATAAGTCAGCTGAACCTTGCAGAATGGTACTATAGGCTACATGTTCAACTGACCACTCAGTCTGTCTCTTCCCCTGGGATGCTTTGTTCTCTAAATCAGAGATGGGAGACTGGTGGTCCGCACGGCCCCCCTTTTGTAGGTCCGCGGATCAATTTACAAAATGTGTTATTTTGATTTATTGTTGCCGGGGTCTCAACTTAGTGTTGAGAGTTAGAATAGTAGAAGGTGCAATTGTGCATCAGCAGTTTGTCTCTTGTAATGTCAGTCACTGATGGTCACTCAATTAGCCCGTCAGCAAATTTGAGTTATGATTGATAAATTAGTCGAGCCATCTAAACTTATAGTAATCATGGTCAAATTACCGACTGGGGGCCCAGGTTGATATTGTTATTCACTTTCACTCAGATATCATATTAAAAACGGCAATTATTTCTCTCCAACCTATGGCAAAATTCATAGAATTGCAGGAAATTAGCTGTAACACTGCAAATTTTTCTCTGCCGCATTGCATGATGAGTAGAATTGCATGAAATTAGCCTAGTGGTTAGAGTGTTGGGCCAGTAACCGAAAGGTTGCTGGATTGAATCCCCAAGCTGACAAGGTAAAAATCTGCCATTCTGCCCCTGAACAAGGCAGTTAACCCACTGTTCCCCGGTAGGCCTTCATTGTAAATAAGAATTTGTTCTTAACTGACTTGCCTAGTTAAATAAAGGTTAAATACATTTTTTAAATAAAATATACAATTTCTAAATCTTCTCTCAGCCCAATGGCAACTTGATTTAAAACTGCAAAATTTTCTCTTCACCCCATGGCAAAATGTGTAGAACTGCAGGAAATTAACTAAAACAGAAATGCCACTAAAATGTTTTGCTCGCAAGGGCCCCCAAAGTGCTATGGCCGGCTCTGACTGCATGTGTTCGGTATGCAGACCTGCTAGCTACACGATGAGTTCAAGTTTTTCCCGGCCCACCCCCCCATCCCTACTCTAACTCAACAGAAGGAAGTTACAGTAGGTTAGAAGTGCTATGACCGATCACCATGTTAACTGTATGACTAGACAGAAACATGGTAATCCTGCAATAAACTAAACCGATAGGACAGGCACAGTACACCCAACATGAGAAACAGCATTTACAATCATTAGGAAAGATAATGGGGTTTGTGAAACACAAGCGACAATCTATTTGAATATACACTATCTACGGCATGAACAGACACTCACACATCAATCAACAACAACTAAAAGAAGCTTGCACTGTTTCTGTCCAGCATTATTTTATGACATTGTGTAATATTATGGTTCAATGGGCGTGGAAAGATGTGCTTCTGAAAGATGAAATAAGACCAATAATAAGACTAATAACCAGGAAAGACGTGAGAACAAGGTCACCTTCAGCCTTAAAATAGGAAAGCCCTGAAGGAAGGAGAACGGAAAGAGAGAGAGACAGAGAGAGAGCAGTGAAGACACCGTGGGGGGTACCAGCTAGTTATATTTGTGGAGGGTGTTCTGTAGAAATTAGTATTGGTGTGTGTGTGTGTGTGTGTGTGTGTGTGTGTGTGTGTGTGTGTGTGTGTGTGTGTGTGTGTGTGTAGTTTAATGGTGTGACTAGCAGTGTGCCAGGTGTGTCATAACACTGCTGTTCTGTCTCAGAAGTAGATTGGGTAGGCTGAATGTCTGCGTCCTGCCCAAGGTAATGACTATCCAAAGGTTGCTGCCATGCTGCTGCCAGGTTGCTGCCAGGCTGCTGCCTGACTACAGGATGCAGGAGAGCAGAGTTTCTAGTCCCCCCAAGTTTTCTAGAGCATTTAAAAAAAATGTATTTCATTTTATTGTTAATTTGAAAATCTGTTACAAAAAATTCCTATGCATGATAGAGATACACAGTGTATGTGATCCTATAGAAATGTAAAGGGTTGAAATGATTATGTTTTAGTCAAATACTAGATCTGTTTGGGCTTCTTGCGGTCAATCTGCAGTCTACAAATGATTTGTAATTATGTTCTGGCCCCCTGACCACCCGCTCAAGAAACAATCGTCCAGAGGCCGAATCTGGTTGATGATGTCTGTTCTAGCGGGTCTCTAGAATGGCAGAAATCATCTACATAGAAATAGAAAGAGTAGAATGGATATCAATGGGATTTTTTTCCCACTACAAGACCATGGTACTGGCCTACCGAGCAGTAAGAGGAACTGCCCCTCCCTACCGTCAGGCTATGCTCAAACCCTACACCCCAACCTAAGCACTCCGTTCTCCCACCGCTGCAGGAGGGCAGCTCCCGCTCAGCCCAGTCCAAGCTCTTCTCTGTCCTGGCACCTGAAGCTAGGACAGCAGAGTCCCTGCCCATCTTCCGAAAACATCTAAAACTACACCTCTTCAAGGAGTATCTTAAATAATCCCACCCCATCGTGAACTAACACTCCACTTTACTTTTTCCCTCTTACTAGCTCTGACTTTGCTGATAGCTACTTTATTGAGGAAAAATGTACTTACTATGACTGTGATGTGTGGTTGACCCACCTATCTATCTTAAGATGAATGCACTAACTGGAAGTCGCTCTAGATAAGAACATCTGCTAAATTACTAAAATGTAACATGTAAAAATGACAGTGGTGTTTCCATTATAGTGGATCAACAGAAGTTGCCATTAATTGTTCCACGTATGTGAAGAACACTGAGAAATGCACTGAACTCTGAGAGATGAATGTGAAAAGCTTTGAAAGGGGAAGATACTGTACCTTGCAATACCTTCATTTGGAATTCACCCCATATTCTTCATAAATATGAAAGGTCTCGGTAAGGATAGTTAATAATCGAGCAGATGCTAGCTAGTCGCTCCCTTGCCACACCACTCATCTGGAAACCATGACAACGACGTTAATGTTTACACAAGCCTTCTTTGTTGGGGAGCAACACTCAAGACATTGGGCATTTCTAACTCTGGTAGCCAATGTGTTCTGGGCTGAGGTCTGCAGGTTCCTCCTTTGCCTGTACAGGCAACATAAGACCACACTCTTAGAGATATTATTATTACATGTTTGTATTTTACAATGATTTTCAGAAGGCCTGTCCTGAAAGCAGACTTTGTCCAGGGAGGGAGGGAGTGGAGGTAGTGGTGTCAGAAAGGTGAGCTGTCTGGCTCCTGACCGTTGATTGGGTGGGTGGGACTGCCTGAGCTGCTTTTGTAAGGACCAGGGCTAATGTTTCACTCAGGTAACAGTGTACTTGAATTGGAGTAGTCAGAATCATGTTAGATAACACACAGGACACAGGATTAAACAGTAAAGTACACAGAGGGGTGAAAACATCAATGTTTGTAGTGTCTTGTCTTTCAAGCCTATAGAAACCTGGTAAGCCCAGGAGGCTATAAGGTAGACCCAATGCCTACAACGGGTCACTAATTACAACTTATGAGAAAAGTGACTTATTCACTCTAATTATTAACTCTTTATAAACACATACTGAGATATGTAACTGCATTCAGACATTCAAATACTTTTGAATGAGAGTACTTAGGAAATGTCTTTAAGTTTGGACATTTGCCGAAGACCCTAAAAGGTATAGGGGGGATAAATGATGCAGGACAACACACCACATTTGTTCTCTGTACACAGCTCATTTAAGACAGCTTTCTCACTCCTGTCACTGATCCTATGAACACTACCCTTGCAGCGCCACTCTCTCTCTCTCTCTCTCTCCACTCCCTCTCTCCCTTTCTGTCCTATCACCTCTCTCCTATCACCTCTCCTTCTCTCGTTCCCTTCATTTGCAGATGGCGGTGGAGTGAGGTGGCTGAGGACTAGTATGTGTGTGAGTGCGGGGAAGGACACATCCTCCCCTTGGAGAGAAAGAGAAAACAGAGAAAGAGAGAGAGAGGAAGAAGAAGCAGCTGTTCTTCAGTAACAGGGTAAGACAATTCCACCCGGCTGAACTTGACTCTTACTGTAAATGAACTAGAAACCACCTACAAAACAGTTGTATCTGTTGATAAAAATGATCATTGATAAGATCATTTGCAACATGTGATCTTCCATGCTGTTGTACAGTATTTCAACTGTTTCTTGTTCCATAACCTTTGAACTTTTAACTACAGTGTGTTGAGAACGAGTTCTGCATTCCTAAATGGGATTAACTGATAAGAATCAAATGGTGTCTGACGACCTAAACAATAACAACCGTTATGATCTCGGGAGGTTTTTTCCAGGTAAAAGAGGACGTGCTAGGGTTTTGAAAACTCCAGATTCCGTGTGATTACTCCACTGCCAAAACAGAAGCCTACAGAGAGGCTTCAACCTGTTTCTGTAAAAACCCACCATGCACTCATCCTGCAAGAAGGAGGATTGCCAATACAGTGTTTGTCTTTCCTAAGTTATCCTTCATTGTCATCTAATAAAACTGCCTTTGGTAAACAACACTGCTCTGTATATAAAGCATCATGCTGGTTGTGAACAGGATCAGAGTAATCGCTGATCATTCACTGGACAATCAGATTTCATAATGGCTGTTTGGTTAAAATACCTTTATTAAAGGGAGAGCACAAAACCATTGAGTTCTGGTTCATATTTATTTAGTCCAGTACCCAGAGATACTAGATTATAGGGGGTAGCTCTCTACCTTAGTCCCTCCATTATCAACAGGTAATATTCCATGTGTTCACTGCACTGCTGTGGTGTGTGGAGACTTGCTGAAAGTGTCAGGTCCCCTGGGCTTGTGTTGTTTGGCTCACTGAGGAGTCCCTTGGCTCTCATTGTGCAGTGCTGTTACGTAGGACTTATCAGTCACACTTCCTTTTTAGAGGCTTTTTCCAGGGAGGGACCATGTTGGTACCTGGTTTCTATTTACTTACATGGTAAGTAAGCAGCAGTGGGGGCTGCTGAGGGGAGGACGGCTCATAATAATGTCTGGAACGGAGCAAATGGAATGGTATCAAACACATTAAAACCATGTGTTTGATGTATTTGATACCGTTCCACTGATTCCACTCCAGTCATTACCACGAGCCTGTCCTCCCCAATTAAGTTGCCACCAGCCTCCTGAGGTAAGCAGGTCATAAGATGTTAAAATATTCTATACTTTGAACTTTTTAAATAATTTACATAAATGTATTTCTTTGTTTATTGTTCTTTAGACATTCAGGTGTATTTTCACAGCCATTTACAGTTAATAATTCACTCATTGCCTACAGCTGAAATCTATTTCTATTCAAATGGCCCGATTCATTTACACTCCGGAAGCATTTAATCAGATTGTTTTATTGTATGTGTGGCGCTGTAAAAAGTAGATGGTTTCCTCTTATCTATACAGTAGCTCAGCTGTGGGGTTCCGTTACAGCCTTGGGGGGAACCAAGCTGACGTCACTACAGGCACTCGAGCACCTGAGGTGTCGCAGCCGCAGGTGTGTGTGTGTGAGGTCTAAAAGGTTACACAAGTTCATCATCTCATTAAACAGTAATACACAGGCTTATCCTTGCCAGATCCACAGATAGACAGAGCCATGGATAGCCAGCCATCATATACAGTCTCTTGGCTTGATTTAGAATCTCAATAGACACCATGTTGACAGTAAAAGTTACACCTGAGACATTGACACTTCTAGTTACAATGCAAATTAGAATGTTTTAATTATGGAACGTTTGGTGCCAACAAGGAGGATAGTTAGCTGAACTCTATCGCTCTTAAAGGCTCTTCTACCACAGAGTGCATACATAGTATACAGATGCCATATCTTAATTTGAGCCAGTTAAAACAGCATGAATATAATCCTGCAGCAACAGGAAATGGGAATTGTTATGTGGATTATAATTAATGGACATGTTTTGTAGGGGTTGATACATTTATCATTAGGGCAAATCGAGTCTGACATTTTAAAGTGGAAATTACAATTCCTTCAACAATAGGATGATCAAATTAAGATACGGCATCTGTACTGTGCTGTTTGTATCAGGACTGGCCAGCCAGTTTCAGTAATATCCTGTAGCTGCAGGATAGGATTTCACCAGAGACAGTACCCCTGCTGTTCCCTATTGTTGGGCTTGTTCTCTGCAGATATCCATTCTGCTGGGCACCAGGGTTCAAGGCCTGGTTGCTGTGTGTGGTTCAGTAGTTGGTTGCTCAGTGAGCTGCACCGACCTTTAGTCTTCTACTCTGCAGGGAGATGTTCCAGTTGACAGCTAGATGCAGAGCAGGATTACTGTATTAGACAGGGTTGCTGTATTAGACAGGGTTGATGTATAAGACTAGGATTCTGTATTATAATGGGTTGCTGTATTAGACAGGGTTGCTGTATTAGACAGGGTTGCTGTATAAGACTGGGATTCTGTATTAGAATGGGTTGCTGTATTAGACAGGGTTGCTGTATTAGACAGGGTTGCTGTATTAGACTGGGATTCTGTATTAGACTGGGTTGCTGTATTAGACTGGGTTGCTGTATTAGACTGGGTTTCTGTATTAGACTGGGTTGCTGTATTAGACAGGGTTGCTGTATTAGACAGGGATTCTGTATTAGACTGGGTTGCTGTATTAGACTGGGTTGCTGTATTAGACAGGGTTGCTGTATTGGACAGGGTTTCTGTATTAGACAGGGTTGCTGTATTAGACTGGGTTGCTGTATTAGACTGGGTTGCTGTATTAGACAGGGTTGCTGTATTAGACAGGGTTGCTGTATTAGACTGGGTTGCTGTATTAGACAGTGTTGCTGTATTAGACAGGGTTGCTGTATTAGACAGGATTGCTGTATTAGACAGGGTTGCTGTATTAGACAGGGATTCTGTATTAGACTGGGTTGCTGTATTAGACTGGGTTGCTGTGTTAGACTGGGTTGCTGTATTAGACAGGGTTTCTGTATTAGACTGGGTTGCTGTATTGGACAGGGTTGCTGTATTAGACTGGGATTCTGTATTAGACTGTGTTGCTGTATTAGACTGGGTTTCTGTATTAGACAGGGTTGCTGTATTAGACAGGGTTACTGTATTAGACATGGTTGCTGTATTAGACTGGGTTGCTGTATTGGTCAGGGTTTCTGTATTAGACAGGGTTGCTGTATTAGACTGGGATTCTGTATTAGCCTGGGTTGCTGTATTAGACTGGGTTTCTGTATTAGACTGGGTTGCTGTATTAGACAGGGTTACTGTATTAGACAGGGTTGCTGTATTAGACTGGGTTGCTGTATTAGACAGGGTTGCTGTATTAGACTGGGTTGCTGTATTAGACATGGTTGCTGTATTAGACTGGGTTGCTGTATTGGTCAGGGTTTCTGTATTAGACAGGGTTGCTGTATTAGACTGGGATTCTGTATTAGAATGGGTTGCTGTATTAGACTGGGTTGCTGTATTAGACAGGGTTTCTGTATTAGACAGGGTTGCTGTATTAGACTGGGTTGCTGTATTGGACAGGGTTTCTGTATTAGACAGGGTTGCTGTATTAGACAGGGTTGCTGTATTAGATTGGGTTGCTGTATTAGACAGGGTTGCTGTATTAGACAGTGTTGTTGTATTAGACAGGGTTGCTGTATTAGACAGGGTTGCTGTATTAGACTGGGTTGCTGTATTAGACAGGGATTCTGTATTAGAATGGGTTGCTGTATTAGACTGGGTTGCTGTATTAGACTGGATTGCTGTATTAGACAGGGTTTCTGTATTAGACTGGGTTGCTGTATTAGACAGGGATTCTGTATTAGAATGGGTTGCTGTATTAGACTGGGTTGCTGTATTAGATTGGGTTGCTGTATTAGACAGGGTTGCTGTATTAGACAGGGTTGCTGTATTAGACAGGGATTCTGTATTAGAATGGGTTGCTGTATTAGACTGGGTTGCTGTATTAGACTGGGTTGCTGTATTAGACAGGGTTGCTGTATTAGACTGGGTTGCTGTATTAGACAGGGTTGCTGTATTAGACAGGGTTGCTGTATTAGACTGGGTTGCTGTATTAGACTGGGTTGCTGTATTAGACAGGGTTTCTGTATTAGACTGGGTTGCTGTATTAGACAGGGTTGCTGTATTAGACAGGGTTGCTGTATTAGACTGGGTTGCTGTATTAGACAGGGTTGCTGTATTAGACAGGGTTGCTGTATTAGACTGGGTTGCTGTATTAGACTGGGTTGCTGCATGTGGTTTGGTGGCTGGGTTCAGTGCACTAACCCAGTCTTCTCCCTGAGTTCTTCCTGCTTGTATACGTCTTGGAGAAAGATGGATTGGGGGAGTTTGGGCGTGCTTAGAACTTTGGTGAACCCCTTGTTTTTGTTGTCTTCTTTCAGACATTGTGTGAAAGAGCTGTGTGTGTGCGTGTGCGTGTGCGTGTGCGTGTGCGTGCGTGTGCGTGTGCGTGTGCGTGTGCGTGTGTGTGTGTGTAAGCAAGATGAGTCTGGGAAAGGTTGAACTCAGGTCGTGTTTAATTTGTCTCCTTGTTATTTAATGTCACGTCACGTCATCAGTGGACTGCTAGGCAACTCCTATTCAGGTCCAGGCACAGAGTCAACACAGGAGCTGAAAGCCTCGTCTGGTCCGCTTGTTCACATCAAACGCTCCATAATATCTGCTGAAAGAGAAATACTGTTGAAACTAATTGGAACTGCTGACACAATAATCACTGAACTGGCAAACTTGACTTGAGAAAATGTTACATCAAATGAAAAGCGCTTATTTATTAACTATAAATAGCTAGAACAATGACAATAGCAAAGCTAATATCTAACGCCTGATAAAAAGTAGACCATTTATCAGGTTTGTTAGGTTTCATAAACGTTGCCTTAGTTTAAAGGTGTTATCAGCTCGTTCAAGGAAAAGAGTGTGAAACTATTTATTATCAATGAAGGGTCTTTGTCTCTTGAAAGACAAAGTAATTTACTGGTATGTCGGCTGGATAATCAAATGTGCTATTATTACATATTAAATAAATAAATACATGTTATTCAAATACGACAACTCCAAAATCTGTTGACAGACAATGTATTAAATATATATATATATATATATATTTAATACATTGTCTGTCAACAGATTTTGGAGTTGTCATATTTGAATATTTTTTATATATATTTTTTTTCTTTTAATGGTTTTTAGTGTTTTTGACAGTATAGCAGGAAATGTAGAGGGAGACAGCTAAGACAGAGGGTGGCTGAGACAGGGCTCGAACCCACATCGCCAGGGGCCATAGACAGAGGGTGGCTGAGACAGGGCTCGAACCCACATCGCCAGGGGCCATAGACAGAGGGTGGTTGAGACAGGGCTCCAACCCACATCGCCAGGGGGCCATAGACAGAGGGTGGCTGAGACAGGGCTCCTACCCACATCGCCAGGGGGCCATAGACAGAGGGTGGCTGAGACAGGGCTCTAACCCACATCGCCAGGGGCCATAGATAGAGGGCGGCTGAGACAGGGCTCTAACCCACATCACCAGGGGCCATAGACAGAGGGTGGCTGAGACAGGGCTCCAACCCACATCGCCAGGGGGCCATAGACAGAGGGTGGCTGAGACAGGGCTCCAACACACATCGCCAGGGGGCCATAGACAGAGGGTGGCTGAGACAGGGCTCTAACCCACATCGCCAGGGGGCCATAGACAGAGGGTGGCTGAGACAGGGCTCCAACCCACATCGCCAGGGGGACATAGACAGAGGGTGGCTGAGACAGGGCTCCTACCCACATCGCCAGGGGGACATAGACAGAGGGTGGCTGAGACAGGGCTCCAACCCACATCGCCAGGGGGACATAGACAGAGGGTGGCTGAGACAGGGCTCCAACCCACATCACCAGGGGACATAGACAGAGGGTGGCTGAGACAGGGCTCCAACCCACATCGCCAGGGGCCATAGACAGAGGGTGGCTGAGACAGGACTCCAACCCACATCACCAGGGGGACATAGACAGAGGGTGGCTGAGACAGGGCTCCAACCCACATCGCCAGGGGCCATAGACAGAGGGTGGCTGAGACAGGGCTCTAACCCACATCGCCAGGGGCCATAGACAGAGGGTGGCTGAGACAGGGCTCTAACCCATATCGCCAGGGGCCATAGACAGAGGGTGGCTGAGACAGGGCTCCAACCCACATCGCCAGGGGCCATAGACAGATGGTGGCTGAGACAGGGCTCCAACCCACATCACCAGGGGGACATAGACAGAGGGTGGCTGAGACAGGGCTCCAACCCACATCGCCAGGGGCCATATACAGAGGGTGGCTGAGACAGGGCTCTTACCCACATCGCCAGGGGCCATAGACAGAGGGTGGCTGAGACAGGGCTCCAACCCACATCGCCAGGGGGCCATAGACAGAGGGTGGCTGAGACAGGGCTCCTACCCACATCGCCAGGGGGCCATAGACAGAGGGTGGCTGAGGCAGGGCTCCTACCCACATCGCCAGGGGGACATAGACAGAGGGTGGCTGAGACAGGGCTCCTACCCACATCGCCAGGGGACATAGACAGAGGGTGGCTGAGACAGGGCTCCTACCCACATCGCCAGGGGACATAGACAGAGGGTGGCTGAGACAGGGCTCCAACCCACAGCGCCAGGGGGCATAGAGAGGTATATTTGGAAGTGTGTGTACAGTACCAATACTCAGGCAGTAAGTCTGAGGCCAGTCCTGAAAGCACACTTTGTCCAGGGAGGGAGTGGTGTGATAGAGGTGAGCTGTAACCTGCAGTCTACTGGCTCCTGAATGGCTCACAGGAACCCTCTGGCGTTGCTAAATACGATGTCGTTGAATGGTTTTTGTCTTGCCCTGTCTCTCTTCCTAGGTAAGAGCAGCTAACTCCAGTCTCCTGTCATGGATACTAACGCTGGGGAAGTGGAGGACTCAGGAGAAGAGCTTACAGGTAGAACACCTGTCTTCTTTCTTTTTAAATGATTGACATGCCTAAACCAATGTAAACAGACATACGTAGCTAGAAAATCATTCATTCCCAGTACACCATTCATACACAGTGCATTATGCAATGCAAACAGGAATGAACTTCACAGCAAAAAGTCTCTTGTTTGACTCTGCAAACAAAACCAAATGTAGGACAGTAACTTCGTGGTGGTTTCAGGGAGGAAGAAGTCTCGGTTCAAGATGCTGAAGAGTCGTCTGTTAAGCCGTCTGAAGAGGAAGGAGAATGAAAGACTGATGAAGCAGAGCCAGTCCGCCAGTGATGTCACTGCTGATGCCGTAGCTCCGCGGGAAAACGACTCAGAGGATGACTGTTTGTAAGCATCTGACCTCTTTCACTCACTGGAAATAGTAGCATATCACGTTATCATGTTTAAGTAGCATGTCCACTGGGAAATACTGTATGTATGTAGTAAACATATTTTTGACCTGTGTCACTTACAGGGGCGGTCAAAATACACTGGGGTCCAGAGCTCTGTCACATGACAGCATCTTCCTGGCTGACCAATCACAGAGCTCCTCTGAGCCGACGAGGGTTCTGTCTCAGGAGAACGTACATGGCAGGATACGAGAACTGCAGGTGAATCCGTAGGTGGGAGGGTCCTTATAAGTCTAATCTACTGTTGTGATTGGTCCTGGAGTGTGCTCATCACACATGCACTGTTTCTAATTGGGCAGCTGAAACTGCAGCAGCAGAACATGTGTCTGGGCCCTCCCCCCTTGCTGATCCCTGGAAAGAGAATGGAAGATTCCGGAGCCACCTCTGAGGATGATGGTTTGCCCCAGAGCCCTCCAGAGATCTTGTTCCATGACAGAACAACACAGGGGCCTTCCTACAAGGTGAATGGGGCTGATCACATATACTGCACACACATAGATACAATTGATCTAACTTGTATTTATCCAGGATAGTCTCATTGAGATAACATCTATTTTTAGAGAACAAACCTTGCTGTAGTCAGTAGAGTCTGTTGGTACACTTGCAAACAAAACACAATGTAATCATCACCATTATCATTATCATCATCATTCTTCATTACTCTTCCACCACCTTGTGTGACTTGATTGACACCTCTCCCTCCATTCCATTCCATCCCCAGTTCCCTGACACTCACAGGCACCATAGCTCTCTGAGTTTAGCAGGGACAGGAAGTGAGGAGGAGGAGCAGGTGATGCAACTTCCTGTCTGCATTACACCACATCCCACATTCACATACTGATCATCCTAACAACATTCACCGAAAACATGTTTGTTGGGTCCATTTCAGTTGTTAATGTGCTTTTCTACTTTCTCCTCAGTGCCTCTCCCAGCCCTCCTCCCGTCCTCTCTCCCCGAACCCTGCTTCCCCCTGTGATCTGGAGCCCTCCCCTGCAGTGGACTTCACCAGCCCAGCCCAGTACACTCCTAGCCTGGACAGCTCTGCCGCCCGTCACCGCATGTCTGTCAAACCCAGGAACCAGAGGGCCAGCGCCAAGGGAAGGAAAGGTCCCCTGGTAAGATCTCACTGTATAGTGTAACATCAAAACACCACATAGTGGGTACTGGGCAGCATTTCAATCTCTAATACCTTGATTACAGTGTAAATATAAGACCATGGTTTAACAGGCTGTTAATCTTGTCTGTCATTACTAGAGAGCAAGCAGACTTGGCTCAGAGAGCCTGAGTGACCTGGACCCAGACCAGCCCCTGTCTGAGAGGGAGGAAGAGCAGGATGGAACGGAGGACGAGGACAGAGAGGAAGAGGAGGAGAGGATGCGACCGTTCTCTTCATCTCCAAAAGACTCTGAGGAGAAGCCCTGGCAGTCAGTACCCCCTGGTGGTCAGAAAGAGGTATTACAGAGACAAGAGTCCTCTGAGACAGAGGGACGAGTCACCACCAACCCTCTCTACCTCCAGGCTATGACCTCTCCTCTACCAGAACCCATGACCAAGACCTCCATCCTGAAGACCCAGAGCCTGCCCACTCCCCCTTCAGCAGCAGTGGAGGAGCCACAGAAGCCCCCGGAACCTATCCGGGTCAAACGCCCAAGAACTCTCATCCAGGATAATTCAGACCAGGGAAGTCGGCCTGGGTCTACATCTGAAAAGACGCTCTCCAGGCCTTTCAGCCCTGTCTATGGATCAGATAATGTCACTTCCACTACAAATCAACTGCCCTCAAAAGAGAAGCCAGAAGAGAATATGACCCCTGCCACCTCTAACAAGGGAGACAGGTTGAGCAGAAACACACAGGGTGTGAGCCTAGCAGACACCAGCAGCTCTACACACCACTCTGCTCTACCTACCCCTGCCCCTCGCGTTATAAGACAAACACAGAGACCTGCTTCTGAGAGAGAGTCTGTCAGAGAGACTACAGCAGTCCCACTGTCGGGCGTTAATGAAGAAACCTCCAAATTGGACCTGGTGCAGAGGACGACAGGGCCACCTACAGGCCATGAAGACACACTGCCGAGAGCAAACCGTTTCTCCACCTCCTCCTCGAGACAGCGTTCCAAGAGCGCCACTGGCAGTGCCCACACAGGGACGAGAAACGAGGAGATGAATGCAGAAGGAAAAGGAGGGGAGGGTTTGGTGGCCAAGAACCCTCATCAGGAGTCTGTCAGAAGGCAAGAGGTAAAACCAGAGCAGGCCACATTTAAAGACCTGAAGGAAAACCAACCACAACCCTCGCCTCAGGAAAGAAAAGTACAAACAGAGGTAGAAGTAGTGGAGGAGACAGGACTGAAGGGAGGAGAGAAAAGGGATGGGCAGAGCGAGGGAAATGAGGAGAAGGAGCAGGAGCAGGAGCAGGAGCAGGAGCAGGAGAGGAGTGCTTTCGGAGTGAAGCTGCGCACCACTTCTCAGTCTCTGAAGTATCGCTTGGAAAGGGACCAAGAATTCAGGGTTAAGTGTCGTATTGTCTCAACAACTGCAGTACCAGTCAAAGGCGAAATTGGCACAAGTTCAAAGGTCAGGGGTGACTTGGCAAATAAGGCTTCGAGGAAGGGCCCGTCGCAAGTGTCGGACTGCCCCCCCTCATTCACCCCTGACAGAAACAGACTCAACGAGAACCAAGGTACGTATGTCCTCTAGAACGTCGTCGATAGTTCAGCGGAGAAGTTGAGCCTCGCGTTCAACGCTCTGAGTTGTTGCGGAAATTGACCCACTATGCTGTTTACTTTCTGAATCTACGTCATGTCGCTGAGTCTACATTGAATAACTATTAACTTGGACTATGCACTAACTAACTTTGCACTAACAAGGTGTTCCAGCTCACACGGTTGGAGCGATGTCAGTCTACTGAGGGACTTGTTTCAATAGCATGTACTCACCTGTAGGCACTGTCTTGGTTCTACCCTTAGATGATGATGATACTGACCTGGTAGTAGATGCCTTTTTAGACCCAGGTAACATATATCTACTGAACCATTGAACACTTCTCTAATAATCATACAATAGTAGTTGCAGTATAATGAGCACTTCTGAATCAGAGTGGGCTATTTCACCACCAATCAAAACTGGATCCAGATCTGTATAATAAAATGTGCCCTCTGTAATTATTGGGACAGTGAAGCGTTTTTTCTTCCTTTGGCTCTATACTCCAAAAGTTTGGATTTGAAATGATACAATGACTATGAGGTTAAAGTGCAGACTCAGGCTAGAGGTTTCAGCTTTAATTTCAGGGTATTTTCATCCATTACGGGTGAACCGTTTAGAAATTACTGCACTTTTTGTACATAGTCTTCCCATTTTAGGTGAGCAAAAGTATTGGGACAAATTCACGTATGTTTATTAAAGTAGTAAAATGTTTAGTATTGGGTCCCATATTCCTAGCACGAAATGACTACATAAATCTTGTGACTCTACAAATTTGCTGGATGCATACATTTGCTGTTTATTTTGGTTGTGTTTCAGATTATTTTGTGCCCAATAGAAATGAATGGTAAATAATGTATTGTGTCATTCTTGAGTCACTTTTATTGTAAATAAGAATATAATATGTTTCTAAACACTTGTACATTAAAGTGGATGCTACCATGATTACTGATTATCCTGAATGAATCATGAATAACTAAGAAAGTTACAGATGCACAAATATCATACCCCCAAGACATGCTAACCTCTCACCATTACATGTTTTGGGGGTATGATATTTGTGCATCTGTAACTTTCTCACTCATCATTATTGACGATTCATTCAGCATTATCCATAGTCATGGTAGCATCCATATTCACGTAGAAGTTTTAGAAACATATTCTATTCTTATTTTCAATAAAAGTGACTCCAAAATGACAATACATTTTTTACCATTCATTTCTATTGGGCACAAAATAATCTGAAACACAACCAAAACAAACAGAAAATGTACAAATGTGTAGTCACATGCTTGATGTAGTCATTGCGTGCTATGAATATGGGACCAAATACTTCACTTTTTACTACTTTAATACACATAAGTGAATTTGTCCCAATACTTTTGCTCCTCGAAAATGTGGGGACTATGTATAAAAAGTGCTGTAATTTCTAAACGGTTCACCCGATATGGATGAAAATACCCTGAAATTAAAGCTCACAGTCTGTACTTTAACCTCATAGTCATTGTTTGATTTCAAATCCAAACTTTTGGAGTATAGAGCCAAAAGAACAAAACATGCTTCACTATGCAAATAATTACAGGGGCACCTCAATCATAATATTGCCAATATCGACCAAACCAAATGAACCACAAAATAAATTAGGATGATCTGATTAAATAATGGATTCACAACTCCAGTCCTCAAACACCACAGTATCTTTTAAATACACTTTAACTAAAGTTTGATTTGATTTCAGTAATGTCACCCATTGTTCCTCAGACAAAGGTCCATCCTCCAGACCTGCTCTGGGGCTCCCAAGAGGGGCTGAGACCCCTGGGTCTATTGGGTCAGCTGGATCGGAGCCTGTCTGGATGTCCATGGCCCGGGAAAAGACCAGGAGTCTCCAACAGCATCTCAGTCCAGAGACAGAGCCTGGGACAGGGGGGACAGGGGGGACAACAACGCCCCAGTACACCCCATCACCACGGCCAGCTCCAACCCCAGCCCCACAGCCTAGATTACAACCAACAGCTCAGCCATCAACACAACCTCCATCACAATCTCAGCCAAGCACAAAAACCTCCTCGCAAAAACAGCCTCGCAAAAACAGGCTCGCAAAAACAGCCTCGCAAAAACAAACATCACCCCCAGTGGTACAACCACCATCTCCACCAATACCAAGCGGTAGACCAATCCTACGGGGAATGCAACTGACAGCTAAACTCAAAACACTGCCTTCAGATCAGCCTAACACACAAACAGCATCACAACCGACACCACAAGGAACAGCTCAACAGCTGACACAACCGTCCTCCCAACCTCACATGCCAACCAGACCAACTCTACGAGGAGCGTCTGAGAGATCCTCCACGTCTCTGAAGAGAGCTGAGAAGATGCCTGTGGAGAAATGGACAGAAAGAGGGCTCCCGACTGGGACTATGGTAAATATTTGACTGTGACCCCACTAGGGTGAGACGTTTTTCCTGATCAGTTCACGTGGTGAGGAAAAACAACTGACTCAATCAGAGTAAGTCTTCATGTAATGTGGCCACTTCAGTTAGTAATATGTCATCTCTGTATTTTATCTTAGGAGGAATCTAGCAATGGTCAAACTGAGATTCACATCGCAAAGCCTGACATACCTTCTTCATCGTCATCATCATTGTCACACCGGGGTCAGCCAACCTGGATGGAACTTGCCAAGAGGAAATCTCTGGCCTGGAGTGACAAGACTATGGACTAAGAGAAATGCACGTGGGTGTGTGTGTGTGTGTGTGTGTGTGTGTGTGTGTGTGTGTGTGTGTGTGTGTGTGTGTGTGTGTGTGTGTGTGTGTGTGTGTGTGTGTGTGTGTGTGTGAGAGAGAGAGAGGTAAAGGGGTTCCTAAAGAGAGTAAGAAGAAGACTGAAATAAAATAATGATTTGTTGCTGACTGTATTATTTGAACCTACTGGATTCAGAGTATCAGTTTAAAACCTCTTTCCCATTACTGTGCCGTACTCTTCTAACCATGAAATTAAAAAAACTACTTATATTTCACATTGGCCAGACTGATGCTAAACTTCTGCATATAACATCACTAAACCAAGAGGTCTGGACTTTTATGGCACAAGGGGGCATACTCTTGTCCTGTAACATGTTGGTTGCTGGTTCAAACTCCGCTTCAGTTTTTTCACTGTTTTTGACATATCACTCCCTGCTAGATCCCTTCTAACTACTGTCTCAAAGTGTTGTCTGGAATAAATATACTGTCAATTGTATTCTGTCTAGATTGAATTGTGTGGGCTCAATCAATCATCAATAAGCTATTATCAACCACAATGGGGCTGCCTCATCAATAGGGCCACCGTGGAAATGGTCAATAACTTCAAATTCCTTGGCGTACACATCTCAGAGAATCTGAAATGGCCTAACCACACGAACACCATAATGAAGAAGGCACGACAGAGATTCTTCAACTTCAGAATGCTGAAGAAATCCGGCCTGTCCCCGAGGGCCCTCGCAGTGTTCTACAGGAGCACCATCGAGAGCATACTGTCGGGCTGCATCACAGCCTGGTACGGCAACTCCACCGCCGCGGACCGCAAGACTCTTCATAGGTTGATACGTGCAGCCGAACGCACCACTGGGTGCACACTGCCTGCTCTACAAAAAAAAAAAAACGTCCTCTCACTGTCAACTGCGTTTATTTTCAAACTTAACATGTGTAAATATTTGTATGAACATAACAAGACTCAACAACTGAGACATAAACTGAACAAGTTCCACAGACATGTGACTAACAGAAATGGAATAATGTGTTCCTGAACAAAGGGGGGGGGTCAAAATCAAAAGTAACAGTCAGTATCTGGTGTGGCCACCAGCTGCATTAAGTACTGCAGTGCATCTCCTCCTCATGGACTGCACCAGATTTGCCAGTTCTTGCTGTGAGATGTTACCCCACTCTTCCACCAAGGCACCTGCAAGTTGACGGACATTTCTGGGGGGTATGTCCCTAGCCCTCACCCTCCGATCCAACAGGTCCCAGACGTGCTCAATGGGATTGAGATCCGCGCTCTTCGCTGGCCATGGCAGAACACTGACATTCCTGTCTTGCAGGAAATCACGCACAGAACGAGCAGTATGGCTGGTGGCATTGTCATGCTGGAGGGTCATGTCAGTTCTGTCTGGTCCAGTGACGGTGGGTTTGTGCCGAAAGGCGACGTTGTTGCCGGAGATGTCTGGTGAAGACCTGCCTTACAACAGGCCTACAAGCCCACAGTCCAGCCTCTCTCAGCCTATTGCGGACAGTCTGAGCACTGATGGAGGGATTGTGCGTTCCTGGTGTAACTCGGGGAGTTGTTGTTGCCATCCTGTACCTGTCCCGCAGGTGTGATGTTCGGATGTACCGATCCTGTGCAGGTGTTGTTACACGTGGTCTGCCACTGCGAGGACAATCTGCTGTCCGTCCTGTCTCCCTGTAGTGCTGTCTTAGGCGTCTCACAGTACCGACATTGCAATTTATTGCCCTGGCCACATTTGCAGTCCTCATGCCTCCTTGCAGCATGCCTAAGGAATGTTCACGCAGATGAGCAGGGACCCTGGGCATCTTTCTTTTGGTGTTTTTCAGAGTCAGTAGAAAGGCCTCTTTAGTGTCCTAAGCTTTCATAACTGTGACCTTAATTGCCTACTGTCTGTAAGCTGTTAGTGTCTTAACGACCGTTCCACAGGTGCATGTTCATTAATTGTTTATGGTTCATTGAACAAGCATAGGAAACAGTGTTTAAACCTGTTACAATGAAGATCTGTGAAGTTATTTGGATTTTTACGAATTATGTTTGAAAGACAGGGTCCTGAAAAAGGGGCGTTTCTTTTTTTGCTGAGTTTACAAGACCAGGTGTCGCAGGAATGCCAAGAAGATCATCAGGGACCCCTAGCA
Organism: Salmo trutta; assembly: GCF_901001165.1. Classification (NCBI taxonomy): domain Eukaryota; kingdom Metazoa; phylum Chordata; class Actinopteri; order Salmoniformes; family Salmonidae; genus Salmo; species Salmo trutta. The sequence goes on along the minus strand of NC_042962.1, from coordinate 52,589,670 downwards.
CAGGGGAGTGGTGATATGTTATGATAGATTGTACTACAACAAAGCTTGTTTAATTTATTTCTGACTACAATTCCCAAGATGCAATGTCGAAGCGCCTCTTGGTCACTTACCGGAAGTTTCTACGTGTTCAGTTGTCCGGAAGAGCTATTTTTTACTGAGGAAAAGGAACTTTCTTCTAAAAATAGGAGGTTCAGTAGGTACGTTTATTCCAACATTCTTATCTCAGTTTGCAATTAAACCATACATTCAGTTGTAGTCTTGTCTAACGTGTTACTAAGGCCAGCAATTCCATGTCCATCAAAGGATCTATGCCACAGACCTAACGTCAGCTAGCCATAGCTAGCTACTTTGTTTAGTCTAACGTTTGTCTTTTGATACTCGCTGGCACAAATTACTTTAGTTTAAACAATATTGTTGGCACGGAAAACCCCAGTTTGCCAGCTGAAGTTAGCTTTCAAGAGCCATCTAGCTAGCTACTACTAGTCTGTTAGCCTGGCATGTCAACAAAGATCTGAGCACAGTATATCACACTGTCGTGACTGCTGGAGAGTCTGTGTTACAGACATATCAGATAGCTAGTAAGATGTCTAAACTAAACTACCGCAGACAGACTGACAGGATGGACAAGGTCGTCATTTAGGAAATAATCAATGTGACTGTTGCAATGACGTAATTTCATGGTAAAAGTCTATTGTACAGGTTCTTGGATGTTGACATAAGCTGAGAGTACTGTGTCACCAGGTGAGGCCTATGCAGGGAGAAAGGGAAGACTGCACCTCCACAGTAAATCAAATTCATTGGGATGCTTCCTGTGTTTCCCAGCACTATGTTGCCGACCACCTCGCCGCAGAACGGAAGCCTGAGCGCCCGCGATGCGGCACGCCACACAGCGGGCGCCAAGCGCTACAAATACCTGAGGAGGCTGCTGCACTTCAAAGCCATGGACTTTGAGTTTGCCGTGTGGCAGATGCTCTACCTGTTCACCTCCCCACAGAGAGTCTATCGTAACTTCCACTACAGGAAGCAGACCAAGGACCAGTGGGCCAGAGACGACCCTGCCTTCCTGGTGTTACTCAGCATCTGGCTCTGTGGTCAGTATCTTGGGTGTTTTTCACACCAGTCGATCTATAACAATCACTGCCCTTTTCTGAACAAGCGTGCTTTATAAAAACAAGGAGTGGGAACTGTGTAGCAATAGTTTGACCACTAAAATAACTTTTTGCAATTTAGAGAAAGTATAAAAATGCAGAAAGCAACTTTAAAGCCTCATATTAAAGCTTTGATTAGAAATGAAGCAGCAACAGAAATCAGGAACCAACTCAAAATAGGATGCAATAAGGTTTTCTTGTATCGGCTGTAACCATCAATCAAACAGGAATGAATGTATCATTTGGAGTATTAATGCCTGGTTATGGGACCCTCTTTCCATTGACTTGGTCTCATCTCACATGTGATTAAAACAGAGACATGAAGAGAGTTTGTGATGAGACTGTGCAGTCTCAAGGAAATGTTTTGATGATCAGTTACTCCACATGCTCGGCAGGTAGCCTAGTGGTTAGAGCGTTGGACTAGTAACCGGAAGGTTGCAAGATCGAATCCCCAAGCTGACGAGGTAAAAATCTGTCGTTCTGCCCCTGAACAAGGCAGTTAACCCACTGTTCCTAGGCCGTCATTGAAAATAAGAATTTGTTCTTAACTGACTTGCCTAGTTAAATAAATGTAAAATTTAAATGAAACAGAAGAATGACAAAGAAATTGATAGTAAGAAGATTGTGGGAGCTGTTTTTGTTGGACTTATACAGAGCTCCAGCCAGTTTTACAACGGCTAACTAGCAATAGGCTGGTGCTAAATATCTCAAATGAAAAGCATAATTTTTGGGACAAGTCACTCGCTAAACCTCGTTTAGATCTATTATTGAATAATGTGGCTATTGAGCAAGCTGAGGAGACCAAACTGCTGGGTGTCACCCTAGATAGCAAGCTGTCATGGTCAAAACATATAGACTAAATGGTTGATTAAACGGGAAGAGGTTTGTACGTAGTAGGGCGTTGCCTTTTTGACATCTCAGTCGTCCAGACAGGTCCTACAGGCGGTCATGTGCGGCAAAGAAGGACATGAGTAAATTGCATTTGGTCCAGAACAAAGCAGCCCGTATCTCACTGAGATGTACATGGAGGGAAAGTGTCAGTAACATGCAAGTCAATCTCTCCTTTCTCAAAGTTGAGGAGAGATTGACTGCATCACTATTGGTCTTTGTGTGAGATATTGATGTGTTGAAGGTACCAAACTGTCTGTTCAAGCAGTTGGTACACAGTTCAGACACCAACCGGTACAAAACAAGACATGCAACCAGAGGTCTCTTCACAGTCCCCAGGTCCAGATCAGAGGCTGGGAAACAGTATTAAATAGAGCCATGACTACATGGAACTCTCTGCCACCCCAGGTAACTCAAGCTAGAAATAAAACCAGTTTAAAAAAACAGATCTAAGCACACCTTACTGCACAAAGGAGACTGAAGAGAGACAGCCATTTTATATATCTTGTATTGCAACTTGCATTGTACTATGTATTAGACCTAGATATTGTATGTACTGATATGTAGGCTGTGTCATTTAAATGCATGTATTTCAGTCCTTTACTATGCATTATGTCATGTTTTATGTGGACCCCAGGAAGAGTAGCTGATAGGATCCTCATTAGCTGCTGGAAAACTAACAAATATATTACAAATTACCCTGTGGCTGACACCTGTCTCTCGTCCTCTGTGTGTAGTGTCCACAGTGGGCTTTGGGCTGGTGCTGGACATGGGCTTTGTGGAGACTCTGAAGCTGCTGCTGTGGGTGGTGTTCATAGACTGCATCGGCGTGGGCCTGCTCATCTCCACACTCATGTGGTGAGTAGAGATTTACAGAAAGAGCTAGATGGACGTAAGGTGTATGGAATGGATGGAAGCCTATGAGGCCAGAAGCATCATATTGTGTGTATGTCTATCTGGTCCCTTCAGATACAGGCTAGAGGCTGTCTTCGGGCCGTGCAAATGATTAAATGCTGGTCCTTCCCCATGATCTAAAGGCCTTTTCCTGTCTGCTGTATCCCAAGGTTCATCACCAATAAGTACCTGCTGAAGCCGCCCAGTAAGGACTATGATGTAGAGTGGGGCTACGCATTCGATGTGCATCTCAATGCCTTCTACCCCCTGCTTGTCATCCTGCACTTCCTACAGCTCTTCTTTATAAACCGTGAGTGTAGACTTGTTATTACACATTTCTAACATGTTAAGGTGTTATTTGTTGTAACGCTGTCTGATCTCTGCTGTGTTTCAGATATCGTAGTGATAAACTCAGACTGGTTCCTGGGGTACTTTGTAGGGAACAGTCTGTGGCTGACAGCCATCAGCTACTATCTATACATTACATTCCTGGGATACAACGGTGAGGCCCCCTTTAACAGTTTTATCAAAGATTTTTTAGAGCTAAACCAAGATAGACCGCAGCCTGTCGTTTCCAATGGGAACAAATGAGTCATAGTGGGCAGAACAAGCAAGGAGGTGGGCATAGCCAAGCACGAGCCAGCGAGATTCTCTTGGCCCATTCTAGCATGCATCTGCATATTTCCGTTAGAGAAAACCTACTCTGTTAAGTGCCCATGTGCTATAACTCAATTTGCCTTTGCACTCCTTCTAAACAATGTGTTTTTTTACAACTTTGGCAAAGGGTAAAGTCTACCAGACTTATTCCACTCTGTTTATAAGACTAGTTTTGGGAACAGAAAACTGTGTTGAGATCAAATGTTTCAAAACTTGCAGTATGTCGGTCATCCTTCCTCTGCTGGCCACTGGGCATCATTTTACATTTCATTTAGCAGATGCGATTACAGGGGCAATTGCTTTGCTTAAGGGCATAGACTGATTTTCCCCACCTAATCGGCTCAGGGATTCAAACCAGGACCCTTTCGGTTACTGGCCCAATGCTCTTAACCACTAGGCTACCTGCCGCTTCCTCTCACTGCCATATTTGGTAGTGAGTGGAAATAAGAAGCAGATGCTTCACATTTATATATTTGTTCTGTTTTATTCACCTTTAAAGGGATAGTTCACTGGGGGTGAAACCATCAGACCCTGTAACAATGGTTAGGTTTACCAACTGTATATTTACTCCAGTTCCTCTCGCTGTCCCTCAGCATTGCCCCAACTGCAGAACACAGTGGTTCTGCTCTACCCCTTCGCCCTGCTAGTTCTCCTCTACATCCTCTCTCTCTCCCTGGGATGGAACTTCACCAAGGGCCTCTGCTGGTTCTACAAGTACCGCGTCCAGTAGACACTCTGGAGTCAGGACCAGAGCCCACAGACAGGTGGCTCTGAGGACTAATGGACAATGCTTTCATTCTGGAATGTGATTGGATGGGGTGATGCAGTTTTGTATACTTTGTAAATAATACTTTGGCTGTAAGATACACAAATTGTGGATTGTTTTTAAGACTAGATCTCGGTTTGTTTTCTTTTTTAATATGACGTGCTGAAAATCTTGTTTATCGAAGAGAAATAGAAGTAAAGAAAAGTGGTGAATTTGTATTTCAATTGGACTAAGGGGCGTCTGAGTGTACATTCCTGAGCACTTTCAATAAAGAGGTTTTACTTCATCCCCTTCTTCATTAACATGCAATCTAAAACAAGTAACAACCTGGTAACATCACTCATGGACATCTGCTGCTGATACCAGAAAATTAACATTGTAGAATATTTATTTCCTGATAAAGTAAAATGATTGGTGATTCAGAACATAATGGCAAGTCAAAACAGACACTAGAGACATATCCACCACCTCAAACTGTCTCCCTCTTATCAAGATCTATCTGTACGAAACTCATTACGAAGAGTGGAATTTTGGAGCCCCCCCCCCCCCTATAATTTGGTAAAAATAAACAATTGAAAGCAATATGGGACAGCGGTATAGGTGTAGTTCCCAGCCCAGCGCTTATTACTTCAGGGAGTCCATCAACATCCCCTTGAAGCTCTCCAGGTCCACTGTCCTCATGATGACAACCTGGTGCTCCTTCTCCAGGACTCCCAGCTTGTCCAGGACCATCATGCCCCGGGTGTAGGTCCCCTGGAGCTCCACGGTAACCGCCACCCACACGAAACCATCATCGATGGCCGCAGCCATGGCGTACGAGACGCACGACAAGAAACCCGGGCCAGCCGTCATCTCCTGTTTGTAGCGAGCGCAAGTGTCCATGGTGTGTTTGAAGATGCTCTTCATGAAGCGGGCCTTGTCTGAGTCCTGGGCCAGCCAGTTGTCACAGAACGACTGCAGGATGCAGATTAGAGACAGATGGGACAAGTGGGTTTGGAGAAAAGACAAATCAATTTGCTCAAACAAAATATTTGTAAAAAGATTGCAGGAGATATTTTGATTAGTAATGAATTGTCTAAGTAAGCCAGTGGATGCATCTCAATAATTGAAAGAGGCCACCTCTCCTTGTCTCATTTCCTTCCATCTGCTCTGATGTGAGAGCTAGACCAGTGCTTACAATAAGCCTGGTAGTGTGTGAGCCTTTATTTAGTCTGTATAGGTAGATGACCAGTACCTGTGCTCTTACCCATGGTAGCTTGTTCTCACAGCAGAACTCCCAGGTAGCGATGTAGTCGGTCGGCAGCAAAGTTGAACTCTGCACACACTGTGGTGTTCCCCCTCACTGCAAACACAATATCCAAGAAACAAATACGTTATTATTAGGTCATTATTATTTATATAATTTCATAACATCCTACCAGGTCAATTGACTGTATGACAAGGTATGTTGATAACAAGTCACTAGGCCTATGTAAATTGCATTATAGACATAAAGCCCTTACAGTCAGTGTTGCCTCCCATGATGAAGAGACCTTTGAGTTTCTGAGGGAGGGTGGGGTCAATCTTCACTGCAAGGGTCAGGTTGGTCAACGGGGCCAGAGCTACCAGGCACACCTAGACAGAGAAAACACTGAGTCAATCCAGACATCTACTATGAAGAAGAAACAAATACGTCTTAACGTCTTGGCAACGAAGCACTAGACCTTGTTATAAACTGGTGCTGAACATCTCAAACTAAGAGCATTGTGTTTGGTACAAATCATTCCTTAAGTTCTAGACCTGAATCTGGTAATGAATGGTGTGGCTGTTGAACAAGTTGAGGAGACTAAATGACTTGGCGTTACCTTAGATTGTAAACTGTCTTGGTCAAAACATATAGATTCAATGATGGGGAGAGGTCTGTCCATAATAAAGAGATGCTCTGCTTTTTTGACACCACTCCAAAAAGCAAGTTCTGCAGGCTCTAGTTTTGTCTAATCTTGATTATTGTCCTGCCATGTGGTCCAGTCCTGCAAGGAAAGACCTAGTTAAGCTGCAGCTGGCCCAGAACAGAGCAGCACATCTTGCTCTTTATTGTAATCAGAGGGATAATATTAATACTATGCATGCCAGTCTCTCTTGGCTAAGAGTTGAGGAGAGACTGACTGCATCACTTCTTTTTAAGAAACATTAATGTGTTGAAAATGGTTTGCATAGTCAACTTACTCACAGCTCTGACACACACACTTATCCCACTAGACATGCCACCAGGGGTCTTTTCATAGTCCCCAAATCCAGAAAAAAAAAAACAGTATTATATAGAGCCCTTATTACATGGAACTTCCATCTCATATTGCTCAAATAAACAGCAAACTTGGTTTCAAAAAACAGATAAAGCAACACCTCGCGGCACAACGTCTCTCCCCTATTTGACCTAGATAGTTTGTGTCTATGCATTGATATGTAGGCTACGTGTGCCTTTTTAAAAATGTATGTAGTTCTGTCCTTGAGCTGTTCTTGTCTAATGATGTTCTGTATTATGTCATGTTCCATGTTCTGTGTGGACCCCAGGAAGAGTAGCTGCTGCTTTTGCAACAGCTAATGGGGATCCTAATAAAATACCTTCTTGTTTGGATTCCAAGCCCCAATGCAAAGACATTTCTCATAGATCTAGGGGTGCTGGGGTTTGGTTTTAGCTTAAGAACCTAACCCTTTTGTTACCGACCTCTCCAGGGTTCTCATTGACCAGCCTGATGATGGCTTCCACAGCCCCTTCTGTCTGCAGCAGCTCCAGGCCCGGGGCATCTGGGTCAGGGGTGTCCCCCAGCCCATCCTGCCCGTGGAAGGAGCCTGCCGACAGGGGGTGGCCCATCAGAGGCTCCGCAGCTCCACCGAACACTGGGATCTAACGCAACACAGCAGATACAATACACACAGATATTAGTCTATAAAAGAGCATAAGCTTACCACCAAAATTGTATGATCGTTACAAATCAAATCGTTGTTTAATGAAGTGAGCAGTGTTTCCGCCAGGCCTACCTCAAGTCTCTGGCAGACCTTGAGGACGCGCAGTGTGTTCCTGCAGGAGTTTTCCAGGGAGGTGTTGCCGCTGACGCAGGTGATCCCCAGGACCTCCACGTTGGGGGCTGCGAGAGCCATCATGATGGCCTGGGCGTCATCCACCCCCGTGTCCACGTCAAGCACCAGTTTCTTCTCGGACCTCCTTGGATCCTTGAACGCTTAAGAGGTGCATTCAACGACATATTCACAACAGCAGGAACATTAAATGGGACATTACACTCCAAAATCTAAGATTGTCGACAATTTCTTTACCCGCAAGATTGTGCTTGACGATAGTTTGACTGTCGTTGCGGACGCGTCTTCTTTGACAGACTAAAGCATGTCTGCAACACGTTGTCATGCACCTTTATATCGGAACGAATGGCGAAGACACACAGTATAGGAATTGAATCAGAAGTTAATCAGGCTGAGTAGAGCAGCCGTAAAGAATATCCGATATTGCCAATATGGAAACCCCATGTGTAACCCTGCCAGCTATACATTTTAGTGTTGGAACTGGCTTCTCAATGCATTTTTCAAATTGACCGGGCTAACGTTCTGTGCATAGAAATATAATTGATTATTATATTTCTATGGTTCTGTGCTACGCGAAACCCATGGAGAAATATCCTGCGCATGTAGGTGGAGAACCAGAGTTTGCCGTTCCTGTCACAGGTCAAAAGGTTGGTGAACTGTAGCCTGTTATTACCAAGCTGACTACCACTGGAGTCTAAGTAGCGAACCGGGGTGTAAGCTCGCGAGACTTCCGGGTGGTTGTTCGAAGGTCAGGTAAAAAACAATAAACCACCAGCCTTACACCGCTGTATGTGAGGGTGTAACATCCCCAACGTTGTGGCAACGTAATGGCAACGCTCCGCCCTTAACATAATATCCCGTATTATGTCAGAAATAGTAACCAGATCCAGGCCGTCTTTTTCCTGCCTGTTCTCTTAGCTTTGTGTCAGTGTCCATCACCATTCCAATCCCTTTGGTCACCTCTTGTTTCTTTCGCTCACATTTTGGAGGACAGTTCATTGTTGCTGCAATGTTGTGAATGTCCTTCGGTAGGATGACTTTTCCAGTTACTTTAGTGAGCTCTTCGATCACCAATCTTTTGTCGCCATCGAACACTTGGCGCGTTCAGCCGGACATAGTTGTCTCCTCTCGGGGTAGTTCTTGAACGCAGCCTGTACAAGAACATTCATTTATATACATTTATGAACAACCGTCAACCAGTAATTGTTATGCGATAGTCCTACTGTATTTTATCATAACAGTAAGACTATAAAATGCATCATGGTATTGCCATCTGGAATTGAACCAATTATGTTGACCACTCACCTGACTTTGATTAAAGCTGGGCATCCTACCCTGCAGGTACTGTAGAGACAATGAGCCTAATTTAACATTGTTCTAACAATGTAAAACGAAATACATTGCTAATTAAAAACTGTTTTTTATACTGTCCCCACTACAAAAAAAACAATATGCTCTCTTGTCCTGGAAAACATTGCATTGAAATACTCTTGTGACGGACGGTGGCTGCAAAACCAGTGTCCCCTGTCAGGAGATCTAGCAGATATGTAGGCTACATGACCATGGATACAAGCAAAAAAAGTCATCTAGAAATGGAAGTTAGCTACCTCGTTTTCAACGCACTCCTTTAGAATGTGATAAGACATTTCTGCCACCGTGTATACAAGTCAGATGTATGTTCACATACTTCAACTCAGGATTGTAATGGTGCCTTGGATTTAATCGTTTGACGTTTTCAATTGTTCTTGCGTCGCGGCAGTAAAACTGGACACAATTCTCATTTTCGAATGCTGTGACCGCATTATTAAAGTCTGTATAATTTGAGTATGTCGACCCAACATTAAAGAAGCCATTCCTCTGCGCGAAACAAAGACGTCTTTTCACTGATCCGCAGCCACTACTGTCGAGTTCTTCTTATTCCCCCCTTTGTGTTCGTTCTTTAGTGTGCAAACCAGATGTTGAGTGCATTACTGCCACCGTCTGGACTGGAGTGTGATTGAGAGTAATAGACCACATGAACGTGGACTGCTTATATCTGCCAAGGTCGTATTCTAAGCAGACTGTAGTTCTACAAAACCTTTTCCTAACGCAGTCAAATGTATTAAAATACCAATCTTTGGATGTATCCTGAACAGTGCAAGAAAATATGATCTATATATACTGCTCAAAAAATAAAGGGAACACTTAAACAACACAATGTAACTCCAAGTCAATCACACTTCTGTGAAATCAAACTGTCCACTTAGGAAGCAACATTGATTGACAATACATTTCACATGCTGTTGTGCAAATGGAATAGACAACAGGCGGAAATTATAGGCAATTAGCAAGACACCCCCAATAAAGGAGTGGTTCTGCAGGTGGTGACCACAGACCACTTCTCAGTTCCTATGCTTCCTGGCTGATGTTTTGGTCACTTTTGAATGCTGGCGGTGCTTTCACTCTAGTGGTAGCATGAGACGGAGTCTACAACCCACACAAGTGGCTCAGGTAGTGCAGCTCATCCAGGATGGCACATCAATGCGAGCTGTGGCAAGAAGGTTTGCTGTGTCTGTCAGCGTAGTGTCCAGAGCATGGAGGCGCTACCAGGAGACAGGCCAGTACACCAGGAGACGTGGAGGAGGCCGTAGGAGGGCAACAACCCAGCAGCAGGACCGCTACCTCCGCCTTTGTGCAAGGAGGAGCAGGAGGAGCACTGCCAGAGCCCTGCAAAATGACCTCCAGCAGGCCACAAATGTGCATGTGTCTGCTCAAACGGTCAGAAACATACTCCATGAGGGTGGTATGAGGGCCCGACGTCCACAGGTGGGGGTTGTGCTTACAGCCCAACACCGTGCAGGACGTTTGGCATTTGCCAGAGAACACCAAGATTGGCAAATTCGCCACTGGCGCCCTGTGCTCTTCACAGATGAAAGCAGGTTCACACTGAGCACGTGACAGACGTGACAGAGTCTGGAAACGCCGTGGAGAACGTTCTGCTGCCTGCAACATCCTCCAGCATGACCGGTTTGGCGGTGGGTCAGTCATGGTGTGGGGTGGCATTTCTTTGAGGGGCCGCACAGCCCTCCATGTGCTCGCCAGAGGTAGCCTGACTGCCATTAGGTACCGAGATGAGATCCTCAGACCCCTTGTGAGACCATATGCTGGTGCGGTTGGCCCTGGGTTCCACCTAATGCAAGACAATGCTAGACCTCATGTGGCTGGAGTGTGTCAGCAGTTCCTGCAAGAGGAAGGCATTGATGCTATGGACTGGCCTGCCCGTTCCCCAGACCTGAATCCAATTGAGCACATCTGGGACATCATGTCTCGCTCCATCCACCAACGCCACGTTGCAACACAGACTGTCCAGGAGTTGGCGGATGCTTTAGTCCTGGTTTGGGAGGAGATCCCTCAGGAGACCATCCGCCACCTCATCAGGAGCATGCCCAGGCGTTGTAGGGAGGTCATACAGGCACGTGGAGGCCACACACACTACTGAGCCTCATTTTGACTTGTTTTAAGGACATTACATCAAAGTTGGATCAGCCTGTAGTGTGGTTTTCCACTTTAATTTTGAGTGTGACTCCAAATCCAGACCTCCATGGGTTGATAAATTGGATTTCCATTGATTATTTTTGTGTGATTTTGTTGTCAGCACATTCAACTATGTAAAGAAAAAAGTATTTAATAAGATTATTTCATTCATTCAGATCTAGGATGTATTATTTTAGTGTTCCCTTCATTTTTTTGAGCAGTGTATATTCCAAAGATGTTTTAGTCAAAATAAAATTTGTCCAATATTAATGATCAAATAAAAATAATACAGGGTTACAAATGGGGCTAAAGGCTGAGTAGATTTGCATTCACTGTGCGTGACCACTATGGGCCTGACAGTTGTCATTCACTGTGCGTGACCACTATGGGCCTGACAGTTGTCATTCACTGTGCGTGACCACTACGGGCCTGACAGTTGTAATTCACTGTGCGTGACCACTACGGGCCTGACAGTTGTTATTCACTGTGCATGACCACTATGGGCCTGACAGTTGTCATTCACTGTGCGTGACCACTACGGGCCTGACAGTTGTAATTCACTGTGCGTGACCACTACGGGCCTGACAGTTGTTATTCACTGTGCGTGACCACTATGGGCCTGACAGTTGTCATTCACTGTGCGTGACCACTACGGGCCTGACAGTTGTTATTCACTGTGCGTGACCACTATGGGCCTGACAGTTGTTATTCACTGTGCGTGACCACTACGGGCCTGACAGTTGTTATTCACTGTGCGTGACCACTACGGGCCTGACAGTTGTTATTCACTGTGCGTGACCACTACGGGCCTGACAGTTGTCATTCACTGTGCGTGACCACTATGGGCCTGACAGTTGTTATTCACTGTGCGTGACCACTACGGGCCTGACAGTTGTCATTCACTGTGCGTGACCACTACGGGCCTGACAGTTGTCATTCACTGTGCGTGACCACTACGGGCCTGACAGTTGTTATTCACTGTGCGTGACCACTACGGGCCTGACAGTTGTTATTCACTGTGGGTGACCACTATGGGCCTGACAGTTGTTATTCACTGTGCGTGACCACTATGGGCCTGACAGTTGTCCAAGAAATTCGACCTAGCACTCCTTTGTAAAAAGAGAAGTGAAAAATAAACCCAATTACCTCCACCTCTGGAAATGAGACGCTGATCTCCATAGTGTGCCATATGCTAATGGTGCTGCCATTGTCTTCAAGCCGCACTTTATTTTAGGAATCAAAATGTGTTGAACCTTGTTTCTTTCTAGTTGTGACTATGAGTACAGTGGGGGGAAAAGTATTTGATCCCCTGCTGATTTTGTACATTCGCCCACTTACAAAGAAATGATCAGTCTATAATTTTAATAGTAGGTTTATATGAACAGTGAGAGGCAGAACAAAAAAATCCATAAAAACGCATGTCAAAAATGTTATGAAATGATTTCCATTTTAATGAGGGAAATAAGTATTTGACCCCTCTGCAAAACATGACTTAGTACTTGGTGGCAAAACCCTTGTTGGCAATCACAGAGGTCAGATGTTTCTTGTAGTTGGCCACAGGTTTGCACACATCTCAGGAGGGATTTTGTCCCACTCCTCTTTGCAGATCTTCTCCAAGTCATTAAGGTTTCGAGGCTGACGTTTGGCAACTCGAACCTTCAGCTCCCTCCACAGATGTTCTATGGGATTAAGGTCTGGAGACTGGCTAGGCCACTCCAGGACCTTAATGTGCTTCTTCTTGAGCTACTCCTTTGTTTCCTTGGCCGTGTATTTTGGGTCATTGTCATGCTGGAATACCCATCTTTAATGCCCTGGCTGAGGGAAGGAGGTTCTCACCCAAGATTTGACAGTACATGGCCCCGTCAAATGATGCAGTGAAGTTGTCCTGTCCCCTTAGCAGAAAAACACCCCCAAAGCAGAAAAACACCCCCAAAGCATAATGTTGCCACCTCCATGTTTGACGGAGGAGATGGTGTTCTTGGGGTCATAGGCAGCATTCCTCCTCCTCCAAACACGGTGAGTTGAGTTGATGCCAAAGAGCTCCATTTTGGTCTCATCTAACCACAACACTTTCACCAGTTGTCCTCTGAATCATTCAGATGTTCATTGGCAAACTTCAGACGGGCATGTATATGTATTCTTGAGCAGGGGGACCTTGCAGGCGCTGCAGAATTTCAGTCCTTCACGGCGTAGTGTGTTACCAATTGTTTTCTTGGTGACTATGGTCCCAGCTGCCTTGAGATCATTGACAAGATCCTCCCGTGTAGTTCTGGGCTGATTCCTCACCGTTCTCATGATCATTGCAACCCCACGAGGTGAGATCTTGCATGGAGCCCCAGGCTGAGGGATATTGACAGTTTTGTGTTTCTTCCATTTGCAAATAATCGCACCAAATGTTGTCACCTTCTCACCAAGCTGCTTGGCGATGGTCTTGTAGCCCATTCCAGCCTTGTGTAGGTCTACAATCTTGTCCCTGACATCCTTGGAGAGCTCTTTGGTCTTGGCCATGGTGGAGAGTTTGGAATCTGATTGATTGCTTCTGTGGACAGGTGTCTTTTTTACAGGTAACAAGCTGCAGTTAGAAGCACTCCCTTTAAGAGTGTGCTCCTAATCTCAGCTCGTTACCTGTATAAAAAGACACCTGGGAGCCAGAAATCTTTCTGATTGAGAGGGGGTCAAATACTTATTTCCCTCATTAAAATGCAAATAAATGTATAACATTTTTGACATGCGTTTTTCTGGATATTTTTGTTGTTATTCTGTCTCTCACTGTTCAAATAAAGCTACCATAAAAATTATAGACTGATCCTTTCTTTGTCAGTGGGCAAACGTATAAAATCAGCAGGGGATGAAATACTTTTTCCCCCCCACTGCACGTCTTTGGATCGCTCCACACAAGTGGCATCTTGCAGAGAACAAAAAAAAATCCTAGTAGCCAGACACAAGGTCTTTTGTTTTTACTGTGACCTGGCTGGATGACATTTCACTCTAGCTAGAGTCACCCAGATAAGATTCTGGAATAGAATTAATTGTAATAAGAACAGAACATTCCAACACCTTGATGGAAACTTTCAAGTCTTCCATTAAAGACAAAACAAAGACGTTGAACATTCTTTTATTAGCGTCAGATATTGATGAAAGCTTCATCTAAAGCAACAGTCAGGCCTATACAGATATCCTCTTTGTGCAGGATACAAGATATGCACTCATTACAATAGAAAGAAATACAAATCCAATAGTATGGTACATAAATGCAAAATAAAGTCTGCAGATAGCAAAATATGTTTCCAATAATACTAAAAATATTTATGAACATTAAAGACACTACAGTAAACACACTAAATGTACACAAACTGCATCTCACAGTTGAGTTTATGTGTAAATCCTGTCGTGTGCAGTACAGAGGTGCCTGTTGAAAAGCAAACATTATATGTGAAGCTTTGATACATACACACACACACACGACTCATTTGTCGGGTCAAGTCTCCTCTGGCTCAATTGTGTATCAAATTGCAATCTCATTGAATGTTTCAAAACAGAAAGTCGACATTGCCGCTCGTGGTGAAAATAGACTTGACAAATGTTGTTGAGCAGCACAGTTTCAGATTAACGTACAATGTAACTCCCATACCGATAACAATTTTACTGACTATTTATTTTTACCCTGGTCAACAACGCCTACCAACAAGACAATCCTAAAATAACAGTGCAACAAATGCAGAAAATGATCTGAAAGAAAAGTGCTTCTTGGGTGTTTAAATGGGTTACTACTGGCCTTTACATGGTTCAATATTAGAACAGAAAATAATCTACTCAATTTCCTTTACAAGCCAATGTTACATAATGTATTATGTTTCATTTGCTACCCTCAAACCCAGCTTTTTCCAGAAATTAACTTGGTAAAAGAGGGAAGTGGATCTTTCTAGAACATTCATAGCTTTTTCATATTCCTCTTTAGGTCTTAAAGGAATAGTTCAGGATTTTGGCAATGAGGCCCTCTTTGTGCTAAGCTAGTTAGCATTGGCGTGCGAAACTACCTCCAACTTCACCCGACTCCCGGGTGAACTCGTGCCAAAATCCCAAACTATCCCTTTAAGACAGTGCTAAGACTTCAGTGAGCTGCCAGATAATGCCACACAGCTAAATCCATTCACAACCCTTCATTTGGCAAAGAAGTTAAACGCAGGCGTTACAGATATGAAAAGGGAAACAGTACATAGGTGAGGTACGCATCAGACACTGAAAGCTCTGGTTGGTCTTGGGTTGCCATTGCAGTCTGTGGGACGTCTCTTTACAGGGTTTCTTAAACTATGGGTCGGGTTCCAAAGTAGGCCCTGGGCATGCAAGAGGTGGGTCGTGAGTTATGAGAATACATCTCTAATCACACACTATTTCGTCTTCCTTTGGGTCGCTGGTGAACCATTTGGGTCACAGGAGGATGGTCAATTTCTTATTTAGTTCTGGAGCTGAAAACGTTGAAAGAACCCCTGCTCTACAGGATTAGAGTACTGCTAAATCCACGTGGGGAAGGAATCCTTCATCAAGTCCATCAGACTGGCTTGACTTCCACAATGTGTAGTCCATACATAAAACACTCCCTAAATGAGAACTCTGAAATGCATAGGCTCTGGCCAATGACGCCAACCAAATGTATGAATCCCAGTTTACATGTTAACTATGGGTTGAGAGACAACTTTGAACATAGTCAGCATGAAGTAGCATCGTCCCAGGATGAACGTTTGGTGACCTATAGATTGCCTGAGGCTCTGAAAAGAACTAAAAGTCCTCACTGTGTATAGTGGTAAAGAATCAGTGACTGTCTTTTCAGGGAAACGACCTCCTTGCTGCATCTTGACTACCCTAAAAACGTGATGTAACCAGACAGTGTAGTTACTAGTCCCACCTGACTTATCTACAACTACAGAACAATCTAGAAAGGTATGCATGTGTGGTCTGAATAAATTGTATATTGTTTCTCAACCAGTAGTGGTTTGGCATTTTCCCCATTCCATTGAAATGGAAAATATGCATCGATTCAGTGCACAGCTATTTACCACAGGACTTCCCCAACTACCGTAGGTTGAAGACCATCTAACCATTGATTCATTTTTTTATGCTGCCGTTATTGTTGCTGTCCCCATTACAATAGAGTAGATTATGATCCAAATCAAGTCTCAACCTTCCCAAACGTTCCGTCGGGGGGCCTGTAATGTTTGGGGAAGGCCTTGAGCTGCAGACAGTTAAAAGCATACTTGCGACATCCCACGTTCTTCATGGTATTCTCCCGTCTGCAGCCCTCACTGGGAAAAAGGAGGGAGGGAGGGAGGGCAAGCACAGATAGAGAGGATGACAGCAAAGTGAAGAAAACAAAACAAAAAAGGGCTCGTGTTAAAAGACAATGAGAAACCCAAAAACCAACCAAAACATTGACGCCACTGTCAAAGAAACATGGGGGCAACAGCTAAAGCGGACGGTCAGACGGATTGTCCCGGGAAATGGGGAATATCGGGATGTTGTTGGAGGGAGGGTACAGAACACTAGTACTGTGTACAGAAGACGTGCTTTCTAGATAGAGTTACGAGCACCCCAGATAAAGTGAAACAAGAGCAATAGCAAACGCACAGACTTAAAAGTTCTACATTCTAATTTCATTGCAACAGTTCCATTCCAGGGAAAACAAACAGAGAACTGCACTATTCAAATACTCTATAGTGAAGTATACACCTTCTCCTCTGATACATTTGGCATGACGTTTGTTATATAACAACATTAAAGCTGATTCTTTGGGCTGCTGACTAATTGAATGCTATTGCACTTTCCAGAGAGAAGCATTCGAGAGAAAGGGAGAAAAGTATACTATTTCAGAGAGAAGCAGAGAGAAAGAGAGAAAAGTATACTATTTCAGAGAGAAGCAGAGAGAGAAAGGGAGAAAAGTATACTATTTCAGAGCATATTCATAAATGGTTATCCAAGCAATCCTGATATTGGGTTGGAACTTGGCAAAGTACCAGACACGGGTTAATACAAAGATATCTGGAACACCACCTACAATGTCTCCCTCTCATTATAAAGTGACACCTGCATGACGATGATGTAATCACATCAAACTCTCCATAAGATCATATATTTATCAAACATGAGCATTTAGACAAGCATGAAAATATAATGCAACGCAATATAAATATATTCTCTATAGTCAAAAGCGCTAAGGAATTCAAGAGAAACAGAAAAATAACACTTGAGAATTGAGTCAGGAACTTGGTTTTAGTTGGAATATTCCTGGATTTAGCATCACTACAACATGTTTAACACAGTGGGTTTCTTCATCGGAATTAAATACACCAGCAGAACAAACTGTCACCAGCACATTCTGCAATTCTCTACAATTTTAGAATGGTCTCCTAATTGCATGTATCCCCAGAACGGAGCAATCCAACTCTTTTCATAGGACCTCCTCGTTGACAAGCATCTGTAGTATCATTACCAACCAGCAGGCAGAGCTATTTCACATTTGGTTGAGGCAAACTCCATCCTAATATTGTACATACTGGGTTTCCCCCCTAAATGGCACCCTATTCCCTATATAGTACACTACTTTGACCAGGGCCTATAGGGCTCTGGTCAAAATTAGTGCACTATGTAGGGAATATTGTGCCATTTTGGACAGAACTTGGGTGCTGCTCTAATGGAGCACATTTTCCCCTGGCCGTCACTCAGCTCTCTCCTCTCAGCTCTCTCCCCTGGCTCCTCTCAGCTCTCTCCCCTGGCTCCTCTCAGCTCTCTCCCCTGGCTCCTCTCAGCTCTCTCCCCTGGCTCCTCTCAGCTCTCTCCCCTGGCTCCTCTCAGCTCTCTCCCCTGGCTCCTCTCAGCTCTCTCCCCTGGCTCCTCTCAGCTCTCTCCCCTGGCTCCTCTCAGCTCTCTCCCCTGGCTCCTCTCAGCTCTCTCCCCTGGCTCCTCTCAGCTCTCTCCCCTGGCTCCTCTCAGCTCTCTCCCCTGGCTCCTCTCAGCTCTCTCCCCTGGCTCCTCTCAGCTCTCTCCCCTGGCTGACAGATGGTGTTTATGGGACAATAGAGGTAGTTCTACACCAGCATACTTATCAATAGATGATCTGATTTTATACATTTCTATTATTTACAATATTGATATACAAGATTGAAAAAGTAAATACTGTGGAATACTGAGAAATAAATACTGCATGTACTTACGTATTTGTCGATAATGTAAAACAGTAACATTGCACAAAATCGGTAAAACAAAATGTAAAAAAAACTCTGAATATTCAAAGCCAAACCATTGAACTAACCCAAATACACTATTAAACCCAGGCTAGCTCTCATACCAGTCACACAGGTGAGAGGCCTAACAAGCTTGCATATAGCTCAACCAACCATGACAAAAGAATCCTTCCAGCTTTCCATTGTGGGGGTCTAGGAGTTGGAAATGGGGGGGTGGAGGGGAGGTAAGACAAGCGTGACAATCTCACAGAGGAGGCTATTTTGGGACGGATGGTCCATTTCTTTAGTAGGTCACTTTAGATTGGATTGAGTGTGGCCGTCTTGGGACGTAACACAGCACTGAAGACAGGTATTATACTGATTAAAATGGAGAGGCTATGGGGCTGGAAAACGATAATACCACTAGTCTACATATTAATGAGTGCATATACCATTAGATGGCTAATCATGTTTTTATGGGACTAGATAGCAACTGCTGTATATGATAATGGTGGATGGACTCTCTCGGCAGAGACCAGGAAGTCCAGAGTGCAAGGCTTGGAAGTAACCCAAAGAGTCTGCTATCAAATCTCCCTTTCTAGGGCGCTTCTCTGTGGAAGCGGGATGGATTTGGGCTGCTGGGGAATCTGGAAGTAACACTTTGACCTGGAATAAAGATCCAAGACCTGTATCTACCATCTGAGACCTGGGTAAAACATTTGGCACAACAAGCATGGGCTGTGTCTCAAATCATCCCCTATATTTAGTGCACTACTGGTCAGAGGTAGTGCATCATTTGGTGGTAGGGAGCCATGAGGTTTGCCCATGTACATTCTCTTCTCTGTCATTTCCCTAGAACTGCAACCCTTATAGGTTCTCAAACAAAGAACCAATTCATATATACAAACTCTATAGTAAATAGGAAACTTGGTACAGACATGAAATCTGATATCAACTCAAAAATAAATACTTCGGAAAAACTACACTGCATAATCAAACAAGCCAACAAAGCTCCCCTGAAATATCATACATTCCCAGATATAGTCAATTGAAATTGCTCCGACCAAGATGAAACTGTATCAATTGGCAAGACAAGCTAACAACCTTCATTAAGATGACAACGTTGATAAAAAAGTGCATTGGTTTAAAGTGAAAGCGGACACAAGTCTCTCCTGCTGTAAGAGTAGGAAGGCCTGAGGAACAACACCAAAATGGCCGCCAGATCAAAACAACATCAGCTTGATATTGCATGGCCAAGCCATCCCTTGGCTTATGCTGTATGCAAACCTTATGGAAGACGTAAACGTCAAGCAAGCCAGAACATTTGCATGACTGAAAATAAGCTCTGTGCAAAACCAAAGGATCCATGACATCATATTATCATAATAGCATGGTTATAATCATGTCATGAGCTGGGAAGCTGCATTATAAATACTCAAGGACAACTGGGACAAAACTTCCATTAAATTCAGCTAAAACTTCTTACCGGCTATATTTCACAAAGTTTCTCTCCATACTCTCAGTTTGTATCTGATTGTTGTAAAACAATGGGTGTTAAACTGAGAAATATGTCAGAACACTGACAGTAACAGTCTCATACAGTACGGCACATAGACCTTTAGACCAGCCTCCTGCTCTGACTGGATTGGTTAGGACAGAGAGCAGGGCGGGAGGAGTGCTGGCTGCCCATTGGGTGGAACAGCTGGCAGTTTAGCCGAGTGACGCACATAAAGTCCAGTCAGGTACAAACAGTCTGCCCTCGACCAATCAGAGGGTTCTCCCGGCTGAGCTCCAGACAGACTGATATAGAGCGACTGACTGACTCCCTGTCTTCCTCCTTGACTGACAAACTAACTTTTTGCCTTTCTTCCTGACCGACTGACTGACTGACCGACTGACTGATGGACACACTGGGGGGAACGGGCAGAGAGAAGAGGTGAGTAGAGGTTGAGAGTAGGTGGGGCTGGGTGGCAGAGGGGCTGTGCCTTCAGCTGCAGCGGAGCTTGGCCAGGAAGTAGGCGACGCTGAGGAACAGCCAGACGACCAGCAGGTTGGGGCTGAGGGCCAGCAGGGGCAGGGAGTACAGCAGGCTGGGGTCCAGCCTGAAATCACGCACAGGCAACAGGCCACTCAGGTTCTTCTGGGTGACCCCCTCCCTGGTCCCAATGCTGCGGAGAGGGGGAGGGAGGGAGGAGAAGCCGGGGCCAAAAAGTACAGGTGGCATGGATGGATGGATGGATGGATGGACACGTGCATTGGGACAGGGATGAAGTGGCCAATAAGAGTGGAGGAGACGGTAATACACGATATGAATGATATGTGGTGGCCATGATCAGCCGTGGATAACAAAGAGATACCAGTGATGATGCAGGTGGGGTGTGATAACATTACGGTTAGGGCCACAGCCAGTGGAATGGAACGGGAAAAGAAGACCCATTCAGCCAGAAACGAATCCCAAACAAGGATAAGAAACACCCCAAATTAAAAACGGATAAAGGAAATCATTCCAACCAAAACGTGAGAAATGATAGACAAATACATTGTCATAAAAGAGGAAGAGAAAGAGAGAAAGGAGAAAATTAAGTGAAATGTTCTGCATCTTTAGGAAAGAAAAGATCAAGAGGTAAGAAGAGAAGACAGTGATGATTCTCCATGTTCATACCACAGACAACAGATATGGGGGGGGGGGGTTGTGCTCCAATCCATTTCATTTCAGTCAAGTCATTGAATTTGGATTTACTTCCTGAACAGCTGGTTAGGGTGGGGGGAGGTATGCCAGCCTCAAGCCATGCACTTAAAATTCCCCATACCAAATAGGAACAGGAAGTGGGCAGGTAAAGAGAGGAGCGAGAGACCATGCAGGAAGCTGCAGCCAGCGTTGCATTACTACCCAACAGATCTTTCACATAACCTACTGTACTCTACAGGGCTTCCGTTCTGGGAGTTGTCACATCCTTACACAAGGTTTCTGTTCCTTCTACCCTCCTTCACTTCGTCTAGCCCTTCTTATCTTCTCAGCAAGCAGTGTCAGAGAACAGGGGGATGGGGTTGGAGGAGAGCTGGATTGGGGGATGATGTGGGGGTATGGATAGCGAGCTCTGTCGTCATGGGGAGCATTCTCCACAAACTGTCTGGACAGACTGACAAGCAGATGCTGCGTGAGGAACCAATGCTAATTACAGAGAATTAAAATACAACTTTTATATTTTATTATTTTTTGAAATGGAGGAGAGGGGACCCTGTAGTTGGCACTGTCCCAGCATATGGAGCGAGCAATATGTGTGTGTTTCATTTTAGTTCAGGCAGTGGGCTGGACACCTACCTGCGCATGCAGTCGAGGGCCTGGGAGAAGACCTGTGGGGCCATGCCATGTTCGTGCTGTAGGATCAGACACTGCTCCAGGGTGACGGACATGGCAGTGCGGTCCTTAGCACTCTTACAGCTGGTGAAACGTACGCCGTTCAGACGACGACAGATCTGGGGAGGAGAGATACCAGGAAATAATAGACAGCTGCTCACTACACAATGATTCTTCAGGCCTGCTCTGGATCCTCATTAGTAACATCCATACAGAATGAAATGGACTGGACTCAAAAGGATAATCTCCAATAATTAATTAATTGCCCTGCAGCGAAAAATGGGCCTACCTCTGCTGCCTGCCACAGGATGTCTACGTTCTTGTTCTTCCTGGCGTGGACGTTCTGTCCCAGGAACCTCAGCAGCTCTGGTAGACACGTCTGGGAACGGGACCTGGGCAGGCCTGAGACCGGGGGGGGATGTTATAGGCTACATCTTAACAATATTCTCCATATTGGGCCATTTACTTCAGGTAGGACCATATAGGGCCATTTACTTTATGGTGACTTACAGTCCTCAGGTAGGACCTCCTTGAACTGTTGATAGTAGGAGTTGAGTCTGGCCAGACTCTCTAGGTTAATGATCTCCTGCAGAGACGTGTCTCCAAACCTGTCACAAACAGGAGACATGTCAACAATACAGGGACATCACCCCTCTTCACCCCTCTATCATTCCCTCCCCCCGCTCACTTCTCTGCCAGCGTCTGCTGTTCGTTGATTCCCACGTTGAAGAGCACCGGCTGGACGCGCAGCAGCATGCCGTTCTGGATCTCCCGCGGCAACGCGTCAAACATGGTCTCCGGCAACGGGATGCGGACGTTGAAGCCATCCCGGTTGCCCGTGATGACCGGCAGCATGTCGGGGGAGGAGCTGGAGGTTGCCTGGGTCACCTTGAAGGTGACGTTCCGTAGGTCCATGATGCCAACCGACATGTCCTCCAACATGGACAGCTCCTCACCTGGGAGGTATGTGAGAGAGTGAACAATTACTAAACAGAGAGGGAGAATGAGAGAAAGAGAGAGGAGGGTGTGTACTTTACCGTAGGTGCTGAGCAGAGACTCAAACTGGGCCAGCAGGCCGATGGTGTAGAGCTGCCTGAGGAAGCCATCGTCACGGAGACAGTTCCTCAGCTTGATGATGAAGCCACAGATGAGGGCAGTGAGCTGGAGAGAGATATTAACATTAACACTGAGTGTACAAAACATTAGGAACACCTGCTCTTTCCATGACAGACTGACCAGGTGAAAACTATGATCCCTTATTGATGTCACTTGTTAAATCCACTTCAATCAGTGTAGATGAAGGGGAGGAGACAGGTTAAAGAAGGATTTTTAAGCATTGAGACATGGATTGTGTACGTGTGCCATTCAGAAGGTGAATGGGCAAGAAAACATTGAAGTGCCTTTGAACGGGGTATGGTAGTAGGTGCCAGGTGCACCGGTTAGAGTGTGTCAAGAACTGCAATGCTGCTGGGTTTTTCACGCTCAACAGTTTCCTGTGTGTATCAAGAAGGGTCCACCAACCAAAGGACATCCAGCCAACTTGACAACTGTGGGAAGTATTGGAGTCAACATGGGCCAGCATCCCTGTGGAACACTTTTGACGCCTTGTAGTCCATCCCCTGACAAATTGAGACTTATGAGGGCAAAAGGGAGTGCAAACTCAATAGTAGGAATTGTTCCTAATTTTGGTATACTTGGGGTATATTAAACACTCAACATTCACTTACATTTACACACATTCTACCTCACTGCTTGTGCGTGTCTGTATGTACGCGCATGTGTGTTTGCTAATGGGTGTCCGTGCACACGTGTATATGAATCTGCGTGTGTGCGCACGTCAGTATGTGTGCATGTGTCCTGTGCTGACCGTCTGGCAGAATACCACGTCTCGTCTGTACTGCAGGGACAGGTCCATGGCGATGGTAGGAGCACTGTCCTGCATCAACAGGAACACCATGGAGCTCTTAGCCTTGTCACTCATCATAGCCACACACTCTGTCAGCGTGGTGAGGAGAGGGTACAGCGCCTCGCTCCACTCCCCTGGGCCAGACACACACACAAAAACAGAAAGACACACACAGTAACACACACACTATGTACTCTTCTGCATTGAAAGCATCCTGAGAGACCCTTGAACTGCTGCTGCAACTCCTTCATACAATGTGAGACAACATGTGAAAACACATTGGACTTCAAGGTACTAGAAACAGATGTCATATATAGAGCTAGACGAAGCAGTAGCACTGAGCTGGGCTGCAGCTAGAAGCAGTCAGAGAGACGGGACAAAAGCAGGGGAGAGGACAGAGCTCTTACCTGGGAACGCATCCTCGCCACTGGGGCTGCCATCTGGAAGGAGTGGAGGTGCCACATGCATGGTTAGGGAGCGCCATCAGCAACATGGCAGACAGCACACACAGTACAGTAAGCACATAATAAGCTAGCTGGCTACAGTACATAGGCTAAGCTGGTACATAGGCTGAGCTGGTACATAGGCTAAGCTGGCACATAGGAGGCCACAGCAACGGGACTTTGGCTGGCCTCCAGAATACAACAAGCACTGACAGACCTACCTAACACAGAGAAAAATGAACCATTCACAAAAAGGAAATATACATCTTTGGAATGTTTAAGAATTTTTTGTACACAAAAACAAGGTAGGCCAATTCTAATAGGTTGAGATATGATGAATATGACAGCAGTATGATGATATGACAAATGTGCATGACAAAGCAAAAAAGCAAGTGAAGTGAAGAAAGAAACCTACATGGGTTTGCGTCAGGGCTGGGTGGGCATGCATGAGTCAGATTCAGGGTGAGAGGAGGCAGGAGGGAGGATGATGATGATGGTGAGGAAGGTAGTGATGGTGAAGGCTCCTCCTGGGTCATGCATTCGGGGTTGATCCAGAATGCCCTGGTACTCTGGTTACCTTTTTTACTGCTGCCGCCCTGCTGGTGGCCTGGGGTAGTGTCCCCCTGGCTGCTGTCGCCAGGCAGACGGTCCTTCTGAAGGAGTTTGTCCACCCGCTGGATGATACACTCCAGACTCTTGTCTACATTTACCCACACCTTCTCCTGGGGGGAGGGAATGAAGAGGGGAGGAGGAATACAAAAGAGAAGAACAGTGTGGGGGAAGGGAGAGAAGGGTGGAAGAGAGGAGAAGGGAGGAGAAACGAGAGAAGAGAATAAACAAAAGCTAATCAAATCTAGAGTTCCAGTCTAGACATCTGATGGACCAACAAACCAAACAACAAATCCCTCAGTAAACACACTGCCTTCTTCCCTACATACTGGAACTGTATTTAAGTGCTCCTAAATCACACAGGCTAAACTGGAGTTGACCTGTGAACCCCTGGTGACCCCTTGCCTTACCCACTCCTCCTCGTGCCAGTCGACGTGCAGCGAGGAGCGGCTGTTGCATCCGCTCCACTTGGCCAGCAGCGTGTCCTGGTCGTTGCGCAGGACTACTTGATCGGTGGCGTCGGCGGAGGGTGACGCCTTGGAGGCGATGTACTCAGGGCGCGCCGCGTTCAGCGCCTGGATGGCCGAGGCCAGCAGTTTGCAGTCGCACTCCGTCACCAGCTGGCGAGTCTGAGGGTAAAGGTCATACGAACCACACAGCGGGAATTGAGCCAAGCAAGAGAGGCCATTCTGTATTCTCTTCCGTCCACATGATGACAAATTAAATTGGTCAAATAATATATCAATCTCTTTGGGTTTATGACTGAAGACAAAATACACACCCCACCAAGTTCAGTAAAACAGCACAAACAGACCTGGTACCAGGCTAGAGGCTCTCCTTCCCCAACAGACCTGGTACCAGGCCAGGGGCGCTCCTTCACCAACAGACCTGGTACCAGGCCAGGGGCACTCCTTCACCAACAGACCTGGTACCAGGCCAGGGGCGCTCCTTCACCAACAGACCTGGTACCAGGCCAGGGGCTCTCCTTCCCCAACATACCTGGTACCAGGCCAGGGGTTCTCCCTCACCAACAGACCTGGTACCAGGCCAGGGGCGCACCTTCACCGACAGACCTGGTACCAGGCCAGGGGCGCTCCTTCACCAACAGACCTGGTACCAGGCCAGGGGCTCTCCTTCACCAACAGACCTGGTACCAGGCCAGGGGCTCTCCTTCACCAACAGACCTGGTACCAGGCCAGGGGTTCTCCCTCACCAACAGACCTGGTACCAGGCTAGAGGCTCTCCTTCACCAACAGACCTGGTACCAGGCTAGAGGCTCTCCTTCACCAACAGACCTGGTACCAGGCTAGAGGCTCTCCTTCCCCAACAGACCTGGTACCAGGCCAGGGGCTCTCCCTCCCCAAAAGACCTGGTACCAAGCCAGGGGCGCTCCCTCACCAACAGACCTGGTACCAGGCCAGGGGCGCTCCCTCACCAACAGACCTGGTACCAGGCTAGAGGCTCTCCCTCACCTTATCAGCCAGGATGGCGAGGGTCCTCTCCAGACCGTTGGCAGAGCGGTCCTTGGCGGCGCGGGACAGCCTCTCAGCATAGTAGCTGACCTGGGTCTTCAGGGTGTTGATGTGGGAGATGATCTCCTTGGCCCGGACAATGTCCTGGGGGATGTACACTATAGACTGACAGCTGGACAGGGCACTGCTGCAGGGACGGACAGGGTGGGGTGTTAAGAGAACACAGCATTTACCTTGAGTCACTCATACAGTAGTCACAGAGACGTAGACACAGAGACCGTAGTCACAGACACACAGAGACAGTAGTCACAGACACACAGACAGTAGTCACAGACACGTAGACAGAGACAGACAGAGACAGTAGACGCAGACAGTAGATGCAGATGTGTAGACAAAGATGGTAAGAGCACACACAGGAACATGAGACTGAATGTGCACTGCATTCTGGGAACTGAAGGAGATTGTATTTCTGCAACATTCTCTCACACTGCTTGACAGATTACACAGCTAGCTGCATACAATACATATGTGAATAATTCAACTCTGTTAGAATATTCTACTCTGCAGTTCTGGGACTGAGCTGAGCATCCACATCCGCATGCACAAGCCTGTTCCTCACCTGGAACACAGACAACACTACCTAGACATCATAGAAGCAGATATTCAGAGTCCAGCAGACAGTTTAAGACTGTACAATGCTATTGTTATGGATCTGTCGGTCTCTGTAGTTCTATGCCTCTGAAAACCCATAGCAAGCACTCGTAGATCACCCTTTGTCCATATACAGTAGCTTACGATGGTAACTCACAGGCGGCCATTGTGGATTCACACTTACAGTGGTGAAACACAGGTAGGTGACAGTGACTCAGCCTCACAGCTAAACAACAAACTCAGTGACGGCGAGCAAACAATTACTTCCGTGCAGAAAGAACCAAACAAACAGTGGGGAGAATAAAATGACTAAAGAAAAGAATCAGAGTACATAGGAACTCACCATTCTTCCTCATAAACGCTGATTAGAAAATAAAGATGCAATTGGAAAAAATTAAAAAGCCAGAAAACTGAAAATCATCTTTGAAATATATAAATATAATTAACGGGAAATGCCAAGGCTAAAAGCAGCATAGCACGTAGTGTACAATGAGAAAACGGACAGGAAGTCGGCCGTCAGAATCATGCAGATCACGGATCATGCAGTAGCACAGGAACAAGGGAAAACAGACGTACACGGATTTGATACATGAAGCATTGCATTTGACAGTATGTTGTGGGGTATCATTCATTAACCACAGAAATAATATTCTCAGGACCTGATTCTCAACTGTATAATGATGTTAATGTTTAGACGAAAGCAGTGGTTTGTGTTTAATGCTGGTATTTATTCTGCCTAAAGGGTTAAAACCTGTTAAAACACTAAACATATTTCGTTGTAGTCCAACGGTCCAATACCATTTTAAAAAGGGTTGGGGAGAGGTACAAGGGTGTTTCTCTACCAAAAGACTTAGGATTCACTTGATTAGAAATGTGTCCGTTAAAAACAAGAGACCTAAAAAGCCAAGCCCATACACAGCCAGATAATCAGTCAGTAGGGTTGTTAGCTGAAAAAATGTGATAAGATTAGTGAGCATTGGCAGCAAGAAGGATACGCCTAATACAAAGGTCTAACCAAGGTTCTACCACAGTTCCACCTCTTTATGAGGTTCTGTACTCACTGTTTCTTAGCCTCCTCGAACTTGGTGATTTGCTTGCGCAGGCCGCTGTTCTTGAAGCCCTGGCAGTGGGCGGCGGGAGCCCCGATAGTCACCACGTCATACGTGTGGTCTGGGGGAACATAAATATTAAGGCCAAAGTGGAGAGCTGCATGAACATCCAGGAGGGGAAAAACAGGGAATGGGGCTCAGCTCACCAAAGCCAGACTCATCCTGCACCCGCATCCTCTGGACATGAAGGTTGGTGGGTATGAACTCCAGCTTCCTCTCTGCCTTCAGGTTACTGGCCTTGAACGACGGACCTGGAGGAAAGATCAGAGAAAAGAGAGAGGTGGAATAGACAGAGTAGGATTATCATGTTAAACCACAAACCAAGCACCTTAGAGAAATAAGTTAGTGAGTGTGTTACTTGTAGTCGTGTGTGTGAGTGTGAGTGTGTGAGTGTGTGTGCGTGCGTACAGTACTAACCCTTGTAGTTGGTGAGGTCAGAGAGAGTCTCCTGGTAGGCGAGGATGATGTTCTGGTACTGAGTGACTATCTGTCGTCGAAGGTTCTCCCAGCATGGTGACAACTCTCCCAGCTCCTCCAGCTCACAAACCCTGAACACACACACTTCGGCAACTTAGGCATTAAGTGACATTTTATTAATGCACACTCAAAAGAATCCCTGGACCCGGTCATAAATGTGCATGTCTGTCTCTGTGTGTCTCTGTGTGTGTGTGTGTGTGTGTGTGTGTGTGTGTGTGTGTGTGTGTACCTGACAGCGTCCTCCTCCAGCAGCAGTTTGACATACTGTCTGGGGATGTTGAGAGACAACACACTTTCAGCCATCTGTTCAAGCACCCGGAGGTGGTGGCCGTCCGTGGTGGGGAAACGGTACATTCTGGACATGGTGCCTCCAAATACTGAGACACACACACACAGAAAATGCTCAACGTCATCTAACACAATCTCTGAATCATTTCTTTTGCTCCACAGTTGAGTAATAAATGATAAAGGACCTGCATATTTCAAAAGGTCCTATTTTGTCTCGGTGATGATTTAAAGTGTAAGAGAAGCGCGTGAAAAAGTATTTCCTTCCTAGAGGACAATAAGCCATTCCACTGTATACAGATGTCTGTCCACACACACACACACACACACACACACACACACACACACACACACACACACACACACACACACCTGAGAGCGGTGACTAAGAAAAGCAACACTCTCACTCTGAGCGTACGGGTAATGACATTACTCAGTGAAACCTGCTAACATCCAGCCATGAGGGACGGATCGGATGGATGTCCAATCAAATCATTTAGAGGCGCACAAAGCATTTTTTACAACAGAATCACATTAGGTGAAATGTTACGGAGGAGGATACCGAACTGCATTTGTCTCAGGTGACACATGAAATATTGGCGCCTGCTTACAAAGCGTCTCAGTGGGGAGACAGACTCTTCTAGTGGGATTTGGTAGAGGTGGTGCCAGTGGGCTGAGATAATGGGACAGACCCAGATGTCCCTCCTACCTGATGTCAGCAGGGTGTCTTTGCATAAAGATGCATATTTGGCTCTGACACCCATGGATTCTGTCAGGCTCTCATCCACCGGAAGCACGGTCTGTGGCACACAGGGATAGAAGAGTCACACATGCAGGATGCACACACACACACGACCCTGGCCACGGTCTCACAGGTCACGGGTGTCTGACATTTGGTGTCAGCGATAGGGATCCGGCGGAAGTCTCGGAAGCTCACCCTGCCATTGATGGTGTCTGGTAACCTGGCAACAGGCAGAGTCCTCTGGTCCCTCTTCTCCTCTATCTGCCAGGCCATGATGGTGATGTTCCCCACTTGCTTGTTCTCTGCAGATCTGTTCATCAATAACACACATCAATAGGGCTGTCAACGGCATCCCCCAGGATCACACAGTCTACAGTCAAGCAGC
Organism: Salmo trutta; assembly: GCF_901001165.1. Lineage (NCBI taxonomy): Eukaryota > Metazoa > Chordata > Actinopteri > Salmoniformes > Salmonidae > Salmo > Salmo trutta. Next base: position 52,560,078 of record NC_042962.1, on the reverse strand, counting down.
AACGATCAAACAGCAAAAAACTATGACAGACCCAAAACAATCTAGCTGAAAAATGTATAGGCTTCATATTTACATTACTATGGAGTCATACATTTAAGCATCCTCTTCGGTTATAAGACAATAATAATTTGGGTGCTATTTCACAAATGTACAAGTATATATTACACATGTGTGAATTAGATTAGACTCCTCCTGAGACCCCCCTCACAGAGTGGGGTCACGGCCAGGGTCAGCCTTTGATAATTAAAGAATGAAACAGGGTTAGTGAGCGTTGGCAGCCAGCAGGACACACCTGATACAACATCAACCCTGGAACAATTAGGGTTAAGTGCCTTGCTCAAGGGCACATAGATTTTGTTTTACCTTGTCGGCTCAGGTTACTGGCACAGCGCTCCAACCGCTAGGCTAACTGCTGCCTTACCAAAGGCATATTGTATTTAACTAGGTAAGTCATTTAACATCAAATTCTTATTTTACAACGACGGCCTACCCCGGCGACGCTGGGCCAATTGTGCGCCACCCTATGGGACTCCCAATCACAGCCTATTGTGATAGAGCCTGGATTCAAACCAGGGTGTCTGTATTGACACCCCTAGCACTGAGATGCAGTGCCTTAGACCACTGCACCACTAGGGAGCAATTAGAATCATAATGACAAATGAATCCTGTCTGATTCAATTCCATTGTTGGGACTGATCAGAGAGGTGTTTATGGTGGAACCCGTCTGTCCCTCACACCTCAGGTTTAACCCGTCTGTCCCTCACACCTCAGGTTTAACCCGTCTGTCCCTCACACCTCAGGTTTAACCCGTCTGTCCCTCACACCTCAGGTTTAACCCGTCTGTCCCTCACACCTCAGGTTTAACCCGTCTGTCTCTCATACCTCAGGGTCAGGTGTAACCTGTCTGTCTCTCATACCTCAGGGTCAGGTGTAACCTGTCTGTCTCTCATACCTCAGGGTCAGGTGTAACCTGTCTGTCTCTCATACCTCAGGGTCAGGTGTAACCTGTGGTTCTTCTCCTGCAGCAACTCCTTCACAGGAAACAGAGCTGAGCCCAATAAATACATCTAGGTCAGGAGAAAGAGAGAAAGCGAGAGAATAAAAAGAGAGAAAGCGAGGGAGGGAGTGAGCGAGAAAGGATACAGAGACAGACGTCTAAGAAAACAACACTCCCAAGGTGGCTGGTGAGGGAAGGGAGGTGATGAAAGGAATGGGACTGACCTAGTAGTTGATTATCTGATGTGACCAGGACATATTACTTGGTGTTCTAATGTCATCTTATCTAATATCATTCTACTCACCGTGCCCTGAGAGCGGTCTTTGACGTCATACACAGACAGCTTGACCTGCGTCTGCTGGTTGATCAGAGAGTCCAGGAAGAAGGCTATGCTGCTCAGGAATATAGGGTTATTGGTGCCCTGTAGGGGAAAGCAATCAATCCATGAAGCTCTCATTGTTGCTTCATCTAAACTGTACACATACAGAAAGATATTAGTTAACAACATTGTAAAATCATGTTTTATTGTCACATACACCAGATAGGTGCAGTAGATTGTGTTGTTTTACAGGGTCAGCCATAGTAGTACGGCGCCCCTGGAGCAAATTGGGGTTAAGTGCCTTGCTTAAAGGCACATCGACAGATTCTTCACCTTGTTGGCTTGGGTATTCGAACCAGCGACCTTTCAGTTCCTGGTTCAAACTTTGAACCACTAGGCTACCTGCCAGATAACAACATTCTACAATCATATAGGAACACAACAGTGCAGTGCAATGGACGGCCCCAGGGGGCAGGGCAGAGGGGCGACGGCCCCAGGGGGCAGAGGGGCGACGGCCCCAGGGGGCAGAGGGGCGACGGCCCCAGGGGGCAGAGGGGCGACGGCCCCAGGGGGCAGAGGGATGATGGTCTGTCTCACCTCGATGATCTCAGTCTGGGCGTGTTTGGTCCAGAAGGCCTGGGGAGGGGTGGTGCAGCTCACTGCCACAAAGCTGTTGGGTTTCCGCTCCAGAGCTGGGGTCACCAACTCATTACAGGCTGGGGAGGGAGGGACACAGCACGTTGGAATGCATGGAAGAAGAAATTAAATACAAATTCCTATAGAAGTTAATTTACTGTACTCACCCACACTGAACTCTAGAACAGGCTCATCTGGATCCTGGCTGTTCCCTACAGAACAGCAAAGTAGCATTAACTCACAACAGTGATAAAACCATGTCGGTGTACCTTGATATACAGACTGGATAAACAGGATGTGTACAAGACAGGAAGTAATTCCATTACCAATTGTTCATCACATGGTCTCTCATATTGTTTGTTTCCTTGATATTGTCTGTGTCCAACACACAACCCTTTCCCATTCTCACCTGCGAGCGCCAGGCCGATCATCTCAGAGGAGAGGTCAAAGGTGTTGGCCCGGTACACTGACCAGGGTCTCTGGTGGCGGGGGCTACGCTCTCTAGCCTCCGACATCCTGATCCTGCTGGCCTTCTCCAGGGGGGAGGAGAGGCACGGGTGGTGGTGGTGAGAATACACACACCCTTGTACTGAGCCACTCCACGGCCCCGCCTGGGCCTTCCTCTACGAGCTGAGAGAAGGAGGGAGAGAGAGGGAGAAAGAGGGACAATGATACACATAAGGGACCACACCAATTATACGTCCATTCACATCTCCACTCTGACCATTGTTTCTCTCCCTCTCCCTCTCTCCTCTCTGTACCTCCCCTTCACCTTCTCCGCTCACGTTTTGCTTTTGGTGCAGGAGCACTGCAGGCTGTGGAGGTGGCTGGACTCCCAGAGGAGAGGCTAGTCCACATACAAAGAGAGACAGGGATGGAGGGACATCGATAGAGAGAGCAGCACGTGTCTGTGAACATGCAGTTACATATCATTACTCTGCATCAGCAGCATCCCGAGGGCACTGCATCCATCTCTCTGCTGCACAATCTGCTCTCAACCACATCTGACAAATTAGCTTATTTGTGTGTGTGTGTGTGTGTGTGTGTGTGTGTGTGTGTGTGTGTGTGCGCGCGCGCGCACGCACGCACGCGTCCGTATGTCCCTCAGTGTGCGTCTATATGTGTACTGGAGTGTGACTTCCTAGCAAGGCTTTCGTCCATGGAGTCCTAAATTATTCATAGATTTCAGAGTTTTGATACATTGGATGCATTGTCTTTGTTTGGGCACAAAGTGTACAACATGAAGTAAACACAGACTGTCCTTTAGCCTGCCAGCAGAAATGAACAAGCTCTGAATACGACAAAGTTATTCGTCCTCTTTACACAATGGTCTCCCGTTATTTCATAACTGTTGCTTACAATTTCACACTATTATTTCAAGGTGCACTTTATCACATTAATTCAGAGAGAAGTAGGTGTCAAATCACATATTTCAACCCTTGTGTCATCAGTTAATTGATAGCATAGAGGAACAGAGTTAGAAAACGTATCATCTTAAACCATGGCAGCATACAGTGCCTTCAGAAAGTATTCAGAACCCTTGACTTTTTCCACATTGTTAAGCAACAGCCTTATTCTAAAATGTATACAATATTTTAGTCCCCTCAATCTACACACAATACCCCATAATGACAAAAGTGAAAAGGTTTTGATTTTTCAAAAAAAAAAAAAAAAAAATATATATATATATATATATATATATATATATATATATATATATATATATATGGAAAGGCACACACCTGTCTATATAAAGGTCCCACAGTTGACCGTGCATGTCAGAGCAAAAACCAAGCCAAGAGGTTGAAGGAATTGTCCGTAGAGCTCCGAGACAGGATTGTGTCGAGGCACAGATCTGGGGAAGGGTACCAAAACATTTCTGTAACATTGAAGGTCCCAAAGAACACAGTGGTCTCCATCATTCTTAAATGGAAGAAGTTTGGAACCGCCAAGACTCTTCCTAGAGCTGGCCACCGGGCCAAACTGAGCAATCGGGGGAGACGGGCCTTGGTCAGGGAGGTGACCAAGAACCCTACTTGTCACTCTTACAGAGCTCCACAGTTCCTCTGTGGAGATGGGAGAACCTTCCAGAAGGACAACCACCTCTGTAGCACTCCTCCAAATCAAGCCTTTATTGTAGAGTGGCCAGACGGAAGCCAATCCTCAGTAAAAGGAACATGACAGCCAGCTTGGAGTTTGCCAGAAGGCACCTAAAGGACCATGACCATGAGAAACAAGATTCTCTGGTCTGATGAAACCAAGATTGAACTCTTTGGCCTGAATGCCAAGCATCACATCTGGAGGAAACCTGGCACCATCCCTACGGTGAAGCATGGTGGTGGCAGCATCATGCTGTGGGGATGTTCTTCAGCGGCAGGGACTGGGAGACTAGTCAAGATCGAGGGAAAGATGAACGGCGCAAAGTACTGCGCTATCCTTGATGATAACCTGCTCCAGCACGCTCAGGACCTCAGACTGGGGCGAAGGTTCACCTTCCAACAGGACAACGACCCTAAGCACACAGTCAAAACAATGCAGGAGTGGCTTCGAGACAAGTCTCTGAATGTCCTTGAGTGGCCCAGCCAGAGGCCGGACTAGAACCCGATCGAACATCTCTGGAAAGACCTGAAAATAGCTGTGCAGCGAATGCACTGTATAAGCTGGCATCAACTGAAGAAGGGTCTGGATAGGCATAAATGGAGCAACAGGTGCCCTTCACACAAAATAACAATGAGTGGTGACATGTTTTTCTCAATATTCAACTGACACTTTCATATCAGTGATGCGTATTCCAAATATAGAGCGCATTTCTGCTCTCACTCTTCATCACAAAACCATCCAATGTCCCTCCCACTCCTCTTCCCACACCTCCCCCTCAGGGGACATAGTTCATCCAGGAAAGCCCTCAGCCATTGGCCAGTTAGCCCAGGAACCAGGCCTCTTCTCAAACAGGAACAATTAGCCCATTTACACTGAGGCTAGAGGCTGTGGGTAATAGACCAGCCCTGGTCTACTTAACAGCTTCAATAGAGATCCACACTCTATTTCTGTCACTGTTAACAGCTGGAGTATAGTAGCTAGCAACAGCCCACAGAACCAGGGCTAGAACACCTCAGAGAGACTAGGTCAGGCAAGGAGGAAAAACTCAGAGCTGCTTGCTTTCACATACGTCTATTGACAATACCCAGCTTAGTCAAGATGATCAACACTGCCTGGATGTACCGTATAAACAAAACCACTTATCAAGGTTCCGTTGAACGCTTTGTTTGTGATACCACAGGTCCACTGCTGGGTTAAATGACAAGTGTTGGGCTGATATGTAGAACATCCTTTATGCAGAGCGCCTTTCAAGCGTTCATGTGGACTATCCCAGAGATTCAGCTGTGGCGAGATAATACAAACAGCAGGATGTTGTTCTAGGGATTCTGATGGAACCACTCCTTCATCTGCCCCCGATGGTCTCCATGGTAACAGTGCGCTCTTCAAAGTATCACTCTGGGCCTTGCTCAATGAAACACACTAACCAGGTTTCCTGAAGAAAAAGGTTTGCTTATTTAGTTGGACTGTAAGGACATAGACATGGCAGAAGGGTTAGTCATCAGCTTGACTGGATGATGAGTAGGAGCAGAAGGACGAGGACATCCTGCTAGCTTAATGATGTCTGCTCTGATCAAGTAGATAAACTTCCCCTGCAGGCCAGTGTTTCTCCTAGGTTACATCAAGGACATCCTGCTAGCTTAATGATGTTTGTTCTGATCAAGTAGGTAAACTTCCCCTGCAGGCCAGTGTTTCTCCTAGGTTACATCAAGGACATCCTGCTAGCTTAATGATGTCTGCTCTGATCAAGTAGGTAAACTTCCCCTGCAGGCCAGTGTTTCTCCTAGGTTACATCAAGGACATCCTGCTAGCTTAATGATGTTTGTTCTGATCAAGTAGGTAAACTTCCCCTGCAGGCCAGTGTTTCTCCTAGGTTACATCAAGGACATCCTGCTAGCTTAATGATGTTTGTTCTGATCAAGTAGGTAAACTTCCCCTGCAGGCCAGTGTTTCTCCTAGGTTACATCAAGGACATCCTGCTAGCTTAATGATGTTTGTTCTGATCAAGTAGGTAAACTTCCCCTGCAGGCCAGTGTTTCTCCTAGGTTACATCAAGGACATCCTGCTAGCTTAATGTTTGTTCTGATCAAGTAGGTAAACTTCCCCTGCAGGCCAGTGTTTCTCCTAGGTTACATCAAGGACATCCTGCTAGCTTAATGTTTGTTCTGATCAAGTAGGTAAACTTCCCCTGCAGGCCAGTGTTTCTCCTAGGTTACATCAAGGACATCCTGCTAGCTTAATGATGTTTGTTCTGATCAAGTAGGTAAACTTCCCCTGCAGGCCAGTGTTTCTCCTAGGTTGTATCAAAAGAAAGGAAGGGAACTAAATACCCGGACTGCATAGACCAAAATATTTGAGGCTATGTTTAGGCAGGGGTGTGCAACAGAGCTAGGGAAGGGGGGTGGGCGTCCCGCCTAAGCATTCATAGGGGAAACCCTGTTGGAGAGACACACATCCTCAGAGTGCCTTCAGTTAGGCATCATTCCACAGAGGCTGGGCTGGGGGCTTTCCTGGCAGGAGTACAAGGTGCTGGAGGCCTGTCTTGTCTAATCAGGCATAAATGCTGGATGAGAGCCCATCGATAGCAAGCGGATGCTGCTGGTGGTGAAAAGCTCAGCAGATACAGGTCTGGTTAGCACACTCATCACAGATCCTCTTCTGCCCTGCCAGAGCACATGTGGCTCTGGTCAAATAAAATGCACTATATAGGCAAAAGGGTGCACTTCAGGGAATGAATCCAAATGTCTTGTATGTGCTCTCTGTACAATGGATCAACATTGATTGAATTCATTGTCAGGTTCTTTGGCTACTATCTACAACTGTTCTGTAATTGCCTGGGAATATGGGCCACGTTGGTAAGAGCCAAATGGTAGCAGATAGTGGTAGGCCTGATCACCGACAACAATGGTGCCAGGATCGTGGACTACAGTAAAGGGAGGGCCAAGCACACCCCCATCCACATCGACAGGGCTGTAAGGGAGCGGGTTGAGAGTCAAGTTCCTCTGTGTCCACATCACTAAGGAAGTAACATGGTCCTCACACACTAACACAGTCAAGAAGGCACGACAACACCTCTTCCCCCTCAGGAGGCTGAAAAGATTTGTCATGGGCCCTCAGATCCTCAAAAAGTTCTACAGCTGCACCATTGAGAGCATCTTGACTGGCTGCATCACCGCCTGGTATGGCAACTGCTTGGCATCTGACCGTAAGGCGCTACAGAGGGTATGCATACGGCCCAGTACATCACTGGGGCCAAACTTCCTGCCATCCAGGACCTCTATACAAGGCTGTGTAAGAGGAAGGCCCTAAAAATTGTCAAAGACTCCAGCCACCCAAGTCATAGACTGTTCTCTCGACAAGCGGTACCAATGCACCAAGTCTGGAACCAACAGGACTCTAAACAGCTTCTACCCCCAAGCCAGAAGACTACTAAATAGTTAACCAAATAGCTACCTGGACTATCTGCATTGACCCCCTTGCACAAAATATTTTGACGCATCACATACACTTCTGCTACCGTTTATTATCTATCCTGTTGCCTAGTCACTTTACCCCTACCTACATGTACATATCTACCTCAATTACATCGTACCCCTGCACATCGACTCTGTACTGGTACCCCGTGTATATAGCCATGTTATTGTTACTCATTGTGTATTCCTTGTTTTACACATTTGTTCTATATTTTTCTCTCTGCATTGTTGGGAAGGGCCCGTAAGTAAGCATTTCACTGCTAGTCTACACCTGTTGTTTATGAAGCGTGTGACAAATGACATTTGATTTGATTTATAGCGCGAGAGTGAGGAGACCCTGATGATTAGTAACTCATATGAACTGGGCCACATGGGCTTCTGGAGCGTCCACGGCTCAGTTAACAAATCCTTGCTGGGTTTCTGACGTGGTTTCTTACACCCAGTAACAACTGGAGAATACCGTACAGACTGGGCCGGGACCAGACTCGGTTCAAACCGGTTTCTAGGTTTGCGAATACGGGTCTGATGAATTCTCAGCGTCTTCGTTTTACCTTGGGCACCTGGTACTGTAGGTTAACCAGATATGAGTAAACAGAGACATTGACACTTGTGACATTGTCCTCACCAGAGAAGCTAAGGACTTACAATGCGATGCATATGTTTCTACCTGATTTAACTTTAAAAAAAGGAGGGAAGTGACACCAACGGCGACAGCTAGTTTACTGGCGTCCGATCTGACTGGCAGGGTTTAGTGGATTTCACTTCTGCTGTTAAGATAAGTCGAATGCTGCACACAACTGGAAAGCTCTCTATGAAGGAACCCGGTGAGTGAGTGAGTGAGTGCGTTTGTGACATTGAGGACCCTGTGAGGCGTCCAGGGTACTGCCTGAAATCAGATTTCTCCTTTCTCTCCCCGTTTACTCCCCCTCCTTCCCTCCTTCCCAGCAGACTATACTCCTGCTAATTCCACCGTTAATGAGTCTAATTCAGCCGTGTGACGCAGTGACTCCATCAGAATTACCAGCCAAGCGACAAGATCATTCTTTAATTTGTCTTGAATCAAAAAACCTCAGCTTGCCTTGGTTACGAAAGCAACTCAAGGCTCCGTGTTTCTTCCCATTCGGTGCTGGTTTCAGGACCCTCCCTCCGTAGCTCCACTGAGTGGGATTGACCCTATCACACGGAGGGGTCTTGTCCAACCACACCTGGAAATGAGGATGTGTTTGTATCAAGAGTTTCTCTGCTCTCAGTCTCAGACAGTCTCCAAGCCTGAGAAGGGCAGTGTGGAGGAGAGCTTAGTCCTGTTGCCCTTAAAAGGCAAAAAACTGTTTCTGTGTTGACTGACTGCCAAGGTTCTGACTGTCTAGGCCAGGCATCACGCACACACACACACAAACGACGACGAGCTAAACGCCTACCGTCTCAGAGTTTCCTCAGATCTTGACTTCCCATCTCTGCCTTATCAAACACACCTATACAGAAGACAGGATAACGGCTCTCCCTCCATGTCACTAGTTTCCATCTTACTGTCGTCCTCCTGCTCTCCCAGCCCACATGAGTTATTTTTACGGCCCCAGCCTTGTCTAAACAGACTTCAACTCTGCACCACACCAGTATCATAATGACTATGGAGAAGGTAAACACTGCTGGAGAGCAAACAGAGTACATTCATTAAAAAAATTCAAATCTCTTTTGACACTAACGGTGCTAATTTTATCTGTCTAAATGAGGTGCTGTGAGTAAGCCCTGTATCAAGGTCAAATAGCACTGGACTCAGAATTTAATAGTCAGTCTCCATCAAAATAATATCTCCAAAATCTTAGACTTATCTGCCATTTTCATTTCCTGAATAAATATCCAGATGAATTTGTAGGTGCAAAAGGTCTTACATATTCTTCACCTTTATTTGTATGATGTAGAGTAGTTAGTGTTGCCCTCCAGACTAGAGGTCGACCGATTAATCGGCATGGCCGATTTTCAAGTTCTCATAACAAATCAGTAATCGGCATTTTCGGAAGCTGATTATGGCCGATTACATTGCACTCCACGAGGAGACTGCGTGGCAGGCTGACTACCTGTTACGCGAGTGCAGCAAGGAGCCAAGGTAATTTGCTAGCTAGCATTAAACTTATCTTAACATAATCACTAGTTAACTACACATAGTTGATATTACTAGGTTAACTAGCTTGTCCTGCGTTGAATATAATTGATGCGGTGCCTGTTAAATTTGTCATCGAATCACTGCCTACTTCGCCAAATGGGTGATAATTTAACAAGCGCATTCGTGAAAAAAAGCACTGTCGTTGCACCAATGTGTACCTAACCATAATCATCAATGCCTTTCTTAAAATCAATACACAAGTATATATTTTTAAACCTGCATACTTAGTTAATATTGCCTGCTAACATGAATTTCTTTTAACTAGGGAAATTGTGTCACTTCTCTTGCGTTCCGTGCAAGCAGAGTCAGGGTATATGCAGTAGTTTGGGCCATCTGGCTCATTGCGAACTGTGTGAAGACCCTTTCTTCCTAACAAACACCGTAATTCACTTGCCAGAATTTTACATAATTATGACATAACATTGAAGGTTGTGCAATGTAACAGCAATATTATGACTAAAGGATGCCACCCGTTAGATAAAATACGGAACGGTTCCATATTTCACTGAAATTGAAATGATAGGTCATTAATATGGTCAAATCCGGAAACTAAGGCTCGTATTTGTGTGTTTATTATATTATAATTAAGTCTATGATTTGATATAGCAGTCTGACTGAGCGGTGGTAGGCAGCAGCAGGCTCGTAAGCATTCATTCAAACAGCACTTTCCTGCATTTGCCAGCAGCTCTTCGCTGTGCTTCAAGCATTGTGCTGTTTATGACTTCAAGTCTATCAACTCCCGAGATTAGGCTAGCAAATACTATAGTACCTATAAGAACATCCAATAGTCAAAAGGTACATGAAAAACAAAATGGTATTGAGAGAAATAGTCCTATTATAACTACAACCTAAAACTTCTTACCTGGGAATTTTGAGACTCATGTTAAAAGGAAGCACCAGTTTTCATATATTCTCATGTTCTGAGTGTCATGACGTTGGCCTGTGGTTAAGGTTTATGACCCCCCATAAATACCTTTCTCCCTTCCCCTCTCTCTCTGACCCTACTGAAGGACTGTTGAATAGCCTTTGTTAAATATAGAGAGTATGGGAACATAAAACAAGTTGGGGGAAAGGAACCATATTTCGGTAATAGAACCAGTTGGAAATATGCGTTGGAACTTAATGAGTATGGATGTCAGTTCGGTTGTCATCTGAGACATTATGACAGATGACAGGACGACAAACTGTACCTGGGAAAGTCTACACATTCTAGTTATCAGATTCACATGGAATTGTTGTGCAATTTAAATGTTTGATATTGAAACTGTTTGTTAGGAGTTTAAATGTCATTTTAGCTTCCAAATGAGAGAATTGGGTTTTCATAAGGAAAGAGCCCTGATCAATCAGTGGCCCGCCCCTGTGAAGAGACAGGGGTTATAAACGATGAAACACACCCTTCTCCCCTCGCCACTATATAAGTCAGTGACGAAAACGTAAATCAGTCTGTTCCGGGTACGTGAGGTCTGCAGCCTCTGCGTTAAAAGGACACATGTCAAGTACAGAACTAAGCCAACCTCGGCGTGAGCTTTGGTTGCAAATGGTATGAACTTTGAACCCTTATTCACTACAGAAGTGATACTTCCTAGCCGTTGAGTTAGCAGCGGCCGCTGTAGACGTGGGCTAGGAAAGGACGGACGACGGATCCAATCTAACACACAACGAAGATACTACAACGTATCCATTTTACCACCCGTGACATTCTTCCGAGGACAGGAAGATCTCTGTTGGCCAACACGGCCAGCATCTACGACCAACCTACCGAAGTGCAGCTCAGAGTAAATATTTATTGCATTTTCCTATTCCAAATGGGCGGTAATTTAGAATGCATACGATATTGTATTTACGATAGCAGAGCCGTTTGTGTTCCTCAGTCTTCCCGCTCTTTCATTCAAGCCCAACCCCCTTTCTTTGTATAACAAGCCACCATGCCGGTTTAGCCCACTAGGGCACATTCTCCTATCATTTCCTTGTAACCATATTTGTTTTTGCATTTCTGTGAGTTTAGTAAATAAATGATTTTAAGACAATTGATGTATGGATAACTCATAGTGAAGACTGGGTTTGTGCAGATAACCAACAATTTACGACGTTTGGAATGAGATTGACGTGAGGTAAATAACACATCATTAATGAGGAGACAAATCGATCAGATATTATAATATCTGAAAGTTATTAGGAAAATTATAACTTTGTAATCTGAATATTTTCCTTGGTGCCCCGACCTTCTAGTTAATTACAGTTACACGATTAATCAGTTTAATCGCGTAATAATAATTACAGAGAGTTATTTGATAAACATGTCTTCAGTTTAATGATGCCAAATACACGACATGAGCAAGGAACTTAAACGTTTTTTACAAGCTTTTTTACAAGCTTTAGCTTTTTTACATGGGACTTATTGCACTTTTACTTTCTTCTCCAACACTGTGTTTTTGCATTATTTAAACCAAATTGAACATGTTTCATTATTTATTTGAGACTAAATAGATTTTATGTATTAAGTTAAAATAAAAGTGTTAATTCAGTAGATGTAATGGTCATTATTACAAATATATATATTCTAAAATAAATTTAAAAAAAAAAGAATGCGGGCGATTAATCGGTACGGGCTTTTTTTGGTCCTCCAATAATCGGTATCGGAGTTGAAAAATCATAAATCGGTCGACCTTCACTCCAGACTAGACTGGCTGCCTAGTTCCTACAGTAGTGAGAGCAGCCCTCCAGACTAGCTGCCTAGTTCCTACAGTAGTGAGAGCAGCCCTCCAGTCTAGCTGCCTAGTTCCTACAGTAGTGAGAGCAGCCCTCCAGACTAGCTGCCTAGTTCCTACAGTAGTGAGAGCAGCCCTCCAGACTAGCTGCCTAGTTCCTACAGTAGTGAGAGCAGCCCTCCAGACTAGCTGCCTAGTTCCTACATTAGTGAGAGCAGCCCTCCAGACTAGCTGCCTAGTTCCTACAGTAGTGAGAGCAGCCCTCCAGACTAGCTGCCTAGTTCCTACAGTAGTGAGAGCAGCCCTCCAGTCTAGCTGCCTAGTTCCTACAGTAGTGAGAGCAGCCCTCCAGACTAGCTGCCTAGTTCCTACAGTAGTGAGAGCAGCCCTCCAGACTAGCTGCCTAGTTCCTACAGTAGTGAGAGCAGCCCTCCAGACTAGCTGCCTAGTTCCTACAGTAGTGAGAGCAGCCCTCCAGACTAGCTGCCTAGTTCCTACAGTAGTGAGAGCAGCCCTCCAGACTAGCTGCCTAGTTCCTACAGTAGTGAGAGCAGCCCTCCAGACTAGCTGCCTAGTTCCTACAGTAGTGAGAGCAGCCCTCCAGACTAGCTGCCTAGTTCATACAGTAGTGAGAGCAGCCCTCCAGACTAGCTGCCTAGTTCCTACATTAGTGAGAGCAGCCCTCCAGACTAGCTGCCTAGTTCCTACAGTAGTGAGAGCAGCCCTCCAGACTAGCTGCCTAGTTCCTACAGTAGTGAGAGCAGCCCTCCAGACTAGCTGCCTAGTTCCTACAGTAGTGAGAGCAGCCCTCCAGTCTAGCTGCCTAGTTCCTACAGTAGTGAGAGCAGCCCTCCAGACTAGCTGCCTAGTTCCTACATTAGTGAGAGCAGCCCTCCAGTCTAGCTGCCTAGTTCCTACATTAGTGAGAGCAGCCCTCCAGTCTAGCTGCCTAGTTCCTACAGTAGTGAGAGCAGCCCTCCAGTCTAGCTGCCTAGTTCCTACAGTAGTGAGAGCAGCCCTCCAGACTAGCTGCCTAGTTCCTACAGTAGTGAGAGCAGCCCTCCAGACTAGCTGCCTAGTTCCTACAGTAGTGAGAGCAGCCCTCCAGTCTAGCTGCCTAGTTCCTACAGTAGTGAGAGCAGCCCTCCAGACTAGCTGCCTAGTTCCTACAGTAGTGAGAGCAGCCCTCCAGTCTAGCTGCCTAGTTCCTACAGTAGTGAGAGCAGCCCTCCAGACTAGCTGCCTAGTTCCTACAGTAGTGAGAGCAGCCCTCCAGACTAGCTGCCTAGTTCCTACAGTAGTGAGAGCAGCCCTCCAGACTAGCTGCCTAGTTCCTACAGTAGTGAGAACAGCCCTCCAGTCTAGCTGCCTAGTTCCTACAGTAGTGAGAGCAGCCCTCCAGACTAGCTGCCTAGTTCCTACAGTAGTGAGAGCAGCCCTCCAGTCTAGCTGCCTAGTTCCTACAGTAGTGAGAGCAGCCCTCCAGACTAGCTGCCTAGTTCCTACATTAGTGAGAGCAGCCCTCCAGACTAGCTGCCTAGTTCCTACAGTAGTGAGAGCAGCCCTCCAGACTAGCTGCCTAGTTCCTACAGTAGTGAGAGCAGCCCTCCAGACTGGCTGCCTAGTTCCTACAGTAGTGAGAGCAGCCCTCCAGACTAGCTGCCTAGTTCCTACAGTAGTGAGAGCAGCCCTCCAGACTAGCTGCCTAGTTCCTACAGTAGTGAGAGCAGCCCTCCAGACTAGCTGCCTAGTTCCTACAGTAGTGAGAGCAGCCCTCCAGTCTAGCTGCCTAGTTCCTACAGTAGTGAGAGCAGCCCTCCAGACTAGCTGCCTAGTTCCTACAGTAGTGAGAGCAGCCCTCCAGACTAGCTGCCTAGTTCCTACATTAGTGAGAGCAGCCCTCCAGACTAGCTGCCTAGTTCCTACAGTAGTGAGAGCAGCCCTCCAGACTAGCTGCCTAGTTCCTACAGTAGTGAGAGCAGCCCTCCAGACTAGCTGCCTAGTTCCTACAGTAGTGAGAGCAGCCCTCCAGACTAGCTGCCTAGTTCCTACAGTAGTGAGAGCAGCCCTCCAGACTAGCTGCCTAGTTCCTACAGTAGTGAGAGCAGCCCTCCAGACTAGCTGCCTAGTTCCTACAGTAGTGAGAGCAGCCCTCCAGACTAGCTGCCTAGTTCCTACAGTAGTGAGAGCAGCCCTCCAGACTAGCTGCCTAGTTCCTACAGTAGTGAGAGCAGCCCTCCAGACTAGCTGCCTAGTTCCTACAGTAGTGAGAGCAGCCCTCCAGACTAGCTGCCTAGTTCCTACAGTAGGCGCTGTCTGCCTTACTTACAAATCAAGGCTTTGTTCATGTCAGGGAGAGGGAGGGACTGACGTGAGGGGACTGTTCAAATTAACATTTGGGTTGAATGCATTCAGTTGTGCAACTGACTAGGTATCACCTTTCCTATCCCAGAGGGAGGGGGAGCCAGCTGATCCTGTCAGAGAGGAGCAACAGACTGGATCTGACCAGAGGAGGAGACATGTCAGAAAAACTAAAAGGAAGGATATTTCAGTATTTGCTCCACTTCCCCTAGCTGTAGATAGCGGAGTATACAGCAGAGTAGCTATGATCTGTATCTGTGCATTGAATTTGACAGTGACCGAGGCTACAGGACTGCCAAGTCACAGTCAGAGGTAGTGAGGCGTGTAACAACACATGATGCTAACCAGAAGGAGACATTTTCACAATTTAACCTTCACATCTGATATTCTGTCTGCCATGGCCTGGCTCCACACACCACTCTTCAAAGTGATAACTTGCTTTTTGAAGGTATGTGTGTGCCTGCCAGTGTGCACGTTAGTTTGAAGCTCTGTGTGCTTCCTTCCATTTCAGAAGCAGTCCTGCATATACTCAATCCAGATGGTCCCTGCATCATCAGTCAGAGACACTGATCAATGGACTGGAGCCACCGGACCACCCTCTCCACACACACACACAATAGGAGTGCGTGTGTTTTTTTTGTCACGGTGTGTGTTTGGGCTGTCCCCAGAAGAAGAAAAAGAATCTTGGTCGGCCGAAAGTCGTCTGTTCCTTCAACCAATTGAATAACATCTTCATATCTCAAAATCATTGTCATGTGCTAAATCAAAATTCTATCCAAATCTAAATGAAAAGCCTAAAAAGTTACTTCTATTGCCAACCACGTAAAAATAGCCTACATTAAGCCAACAAATAAAAACATTGCAGCCTGCAGGTAGAAAACATCCTGATAAAAATAAATATCCTAGAAATCACATTGGCTACAACGTCTGCAACGAACTTGAAACATTGTATCAACTATTAACTTGGGTCTAGCCCGAAGCTTGCGCTGCTACAACATTGTATGTAATATTCTGGGCCGTTAGAGTGTCCCTAACCAGCGAGTAGCGGGACAGACACAGCTGTAGGCTACTTGCTCAAGGGATAAGAAGCAGGACTTGGGCAAAAGCTCACCGAAG